>NW_005843177.1:147324-152869 GCF_000455745.1 Alligator sinensis
GCCTCCTTGGCTACCAGCAGCTCCCCGAAACCGGGACCAGCTGCAGCCAGGAGGCTGCAAACAGCTGCTGCCTCCCAGCCCCAGCCCCAGCTGCCTCCCACCCCCAGCCCCGGCCCCAGCCCCGGGCTCTTGGGAGGCACAAAATATCAACCATGCTTCCCACTGTGCTGCCCTCCCATGCAGCAAGGCACAGCAGGGGGTGCAGAAAGCTGCTGCTCTGAGCTCCCCACCGCCCTGGCCGCGCTTCTCCTGCAGGCAGGGGCAGCTGCGCTGCTGCCCACTGCTCCCGTGCACACAGGGGAAGTGTGACCAGGGCAGCGCAGAGCTTGCAGCAGCAGGCAGCTTCCCTGTGCAGCCCCTCTGTGCGCTGCTGCTCTGGGTCACACACACAGCGCTCCGGAGGGCCCAGGGGAGGGCAGCAGGGCTGGAAGCACAGCGTGTGTGACCCAAAGCGGCAGACCAAATCTCCTCAGGCTGGTGCCCCAGGCCAGGCCCTTCCCGCTTCCCCCTGCCCTGAAGCCTCCCTGCAAGTCTCCCTGGACCTGGCTGCCCCTGGACCGAGCGATGCCTCCTGCAGGGCTGTTTGCTGCAGCTGCTGGAGCTCCAACAGACCGGTGGGATGTTCTTGGGGGAGGACATGGGCAGTGCCCACCAGACACGACCAGCCTCCAAAGGGCGGCCAAGATGGGCACCGCTACCAAGTGCCTGGGGCAAACCAAGAAGACAGGGAGGGTATGGGAGAGGGGGTGGATGCTGCAGGCTGCAGAGGCTCTGGGCTGATGCTCCCAGGCAGGGCCGGGGAAGGTGTAGGTCAGGGACAGGACTGGGAACTGCTCCCCGCCAGCTGGTGCAGGGTCTGGAGCTGTGTGCAGGTGTGGGTTGGGTTAGTGCAGGGGGCAGGACGGCATCAGCACCCGGGTGTCTGTGCAGGAGGCAGGCCAGGAGCCTGCGGGTCTATGGGGTGAGTGAGCAGGGGGTGCTGTGTGGGACTCATGGGGGGACAGCAGGTGGCCAAGGGGTCTGTGTGTACTGCAGGGGCAGGGCACAGGGTGCCGGGCTGCAGGGCTTGCACACCAGGACCTGCAGCTTCAGCTGCTGCTGCTGCCCAGAAGGGGTGAAGTTTGTCCCGGGAGAGAAGGGACAGCCCCATCCGTACCCCAGTCTGTGTCCGAGTCCCTGCAGGAGCTGCCCCCAGTTGTGCTTGGCTGAGCTGGAGGCAAGCAGCTGCCGGGCAGCGCGGGGGGAGCGGGCTGACGGGTGGGAAGGGCTGCAGGTGGGACTCGGGAGTTATAGAGGAGTTGCGAGGTGGGGAAGGGACATCCGTGTAAGTTTGTCTTATGCCCTAGGGCATCCAGATCCTTCCCCCACACCCCATGGGGAAGGCATCCCCCGGCAGCTCCCTGCAGCATGGCTGTGGGAGCCTGCACAGGGGGTGGGTAGGCTGAGGGGGAAATGCCCCGCTTCCACCAGCCCAGCAGTGCCGGACAACACAGCTCAGGCCCCCAGTCACCAGCCCCAGCCCCACAGAGCTGGTGGACCAGGAGATGCGCTCACCGTCCAGTGTTTCCCTTCCATCCCCAGACACTAGCCCCCACATCTCTATTTGGGTCTCTGATCCCATTGCCCAAGTCCTGGTTTCCTCTGGCTGTCCCCATGCCCGACTTGCTCCCCCATGCTCCTGCACAGCTGGCCTGCTGCCCAGGGGCACATGGCCACGTGATTGCCCCAGGTCCTGGCTTGGGCCTGGGGAGTAATTGGGGAGTAAAGCCCCCACTGCGAGCTCCACTACAGCTGTCAGGTAGGGCGGTTGCCCAGCCATGGCCCTTCTTTGGCCAGCAAGCAGGACTGAGGAAGAACTTGTCCCCCACTGCAGGTCTCAGCAAAGTGTCCATAGGGATTTTCAGAGCTCCTCCACCTGGGCAGAGAAGAGCAAAGGGTTTTTACCCAGTGCCTGGGCTAGGGCTCTTGGCTGTGGAGGAGGGGGAAGAGGGGACTGTCCCCATTACAGGTGTCTCTATTCTTTTAGTGCATCAGATCCTTCCATTTGCAGAGCAGGGTTTCAGGTGGGTTTGCACGAGAGTCAGGCAGCAGGCCCCGGACACAGCCCGTCCCCCAGCTCAGGACCCAGCTGTGGGAAGGGATCAGAAGCCTGAGGGGAGGGGAGGCGAGGCAGACAGGTCAGGAGTTCACCTGCAAGTCTTCAAAAGCAGTCAGGCAGGTTTTAGCCAATGCTAATTGTCCCTGCAAGCCAGCAACCTGCTTGTGTGAACATCTTGGTTGCTGACTCGTGCGGGGCAGGGATCTGGAAAAAAACCCAGCAGCTGATGCAAAGCTGTGAGACTGCACTCAGCATCTGGTGTTAATGGCTCAGAGCAGAGCACACCCAACAGGGCCTGGGGGTCAGGGCACGCCACCCACCACAGTACCCCTGTAATAGAGAAGGGAGCACAGACACAGCAGTCACTGATCCGTCTCCAAAAGAGCCCAGAATCACCCCCCGGTCTTCAACCCCACAACACACCCTAGGGCCCTTTGCACACCCACCACACCAAGTGAAATAGGAGACAACAAGCACTGACCCATTTCTTTGAATTATTGGTTTAATAAAGTAATAAAAGAGGTCATCAGAAGATTGATTCATGTTGGGCTCTGCAGCTACACCTGCTGTCCTAAAACATTCATTATACACAAGTACCTGCAAATTGTAGCAACTTTGGTGGACAAGGGGGCTCACTACACAAAAATTGTAGTGACACCTGGTGAACAACAGGATCCAGTACACGTAATTCAGTGATTTACCATGTGCACGTGGCAGATTTATGGCTGCATGGTTACAAGTTGACACATTGCAAACTAAACTACATTTGCAATGATGAGAACTAATTAAAAAGCCCTAATACTCATATACATGAAAAGTCTGACACTATTAAGGGTAATTTTCATCACTTGTACATCATCTTGGTGTCACATGTACAAGCACCCCAGGGTTTCATTCCTTGCCCCTAAATCATTGGTGACACATCGGGGGTGCATGCAGGTGCATGTGCACGTGCACCCCCTGAGAAAAGCGCCATGGCAGTCACTGCTCGCCATGCCCGCACTCACTGCCGACACTGCTAAAGGCATCTGAAATTTAGGATTTAATGTCCAGGGTGCTGGCCTTCCCAGCAAGAATCCAGCTTTGAACTTCACCCTCATTTCCTCCTCCCCTTTCCTTACTGCCAACTGCATTTCTCAATGGACAGCAGATCCTTTTTGTCAAGACTGAATTAAAATTAAGGTATTAAATATATGGGGTTTCTCTTGGTTGCACTATTCATTTTACTTGCTGGGCAAGGCATGGGATGAAGGCTTCATTTTTGTTCATCTTTCTATTTCTAGCATCCTCTCAGTGCAGATGAAATAATCTAGAGGAGTAATTTGCAGCCAGGGTGACTGGGCACTCTGGAGGGCCATGAGATTTTATTAATGGTGCCACACACTATTAGCGCTGCTCACCGTGTATATATCCATACATGATTCATAAGATAAATCCAGAAGTTTCAAAAAGGAATCAGTAATGTCAGACTATGCTGTTTTATTCTGCCTTTTCTGAGAGCTTTGCATTGGAAGATTTTTTTTAAAGTCAAGAAATCAGTGCAAGTTACCAACAACAAATATCTGTGTCAAGAACAGCACTGGAGTGTTAAGGAATGGACAGCACTGACAAGGGGCTTCTGCATTGGCTGGGAATTGAACCCAGGTCTCCTGCATGGGAAGCAGGAATTCTACCATTGAACCACCAGTGCTTGAAAGTCTGTGGAAGTGGGAGCAGGACTTGTCCAAGTCCTGAGAAAGAAAAGGTAAAGGTCTCCATTCCCACCATTCTGGTTCACTCCGATGACAAGCAGACTCAAGATTTTGGGTGATCTTCACTCTCGTGCTCCAAAGCTGATCAAGCATCACTGGCCACAACTGAAAGAAAAGGCCTGCGGTAGAAAAAAGAGGAAACACTATAACCGTGGGGATGTGACTGGGCTACCTTTTGCGTGTTTGTTTCTTAGTCTTGGCTGCCACGAGGACCCCAAATCCCTTTCTGAGCTCCTGCTCTCCATGTGACTCCTTCATGCTCATGCACCCATGGCATATCACTTTCACAAAAATGCATGGATTTCCAGATTTGGGGAAGTTGATCCACCCAGGTGCAGCAGGGCAGGATGAGGTGCTGACCCAGCACAGAGGTGTGGAGGGGTAGGAGAGGGCAATTAATGCTATCTGACCTGGATGTGTCCATCTCAAGCCCACTGCTGGGGATGCCAGGCAGAACGGGCGGACTGGCGGGATCCCATGGGGCCTGGCTGAGGACCCAGCAGGCAGGCCAGGGGATGTGATGGGGCCATGGCAGGTGAGGAGCAGCATCTGGCTGCTGATGCTCAGTGTTGCTGCAGGGGAAACTGAGTCTGTGGCTGCCCCAGCCCCACTGTGTGCCCGGGGTGGTGGGGCTGGCTGCATGTGCCACCGCTTGGACTGCCCCCGGTCTGTGGGCTGGAAAGTGTCATGCTGTGGGCCAGATCCAGGACATAGGCTGTGTTTTGCACACCCCTGCAAATGTGGGGAAGAGCAAAGGAGAAGAAAGCTCAGGAAAGAGCCAAGTCACCTCTGCAAAAGAGCTGGCAGTGCAAAAAAGGTTCACCTGAGGCTCTGCAGAGACTTGACCTCAGGTTACTGGATTCAGAGTGCTGGCCATTACACCACAGCTGATACTTCAAGGCTGTGTGGAGAAGCCTTGCCAGAGGCCACCTGCCCAGGGCAGCCGGGCCCCAAGACTCCCCGAGTGTCCGGGGGGCAGGAGGGGAAGAGCTCCTCAGACGGGTGAGGCAGTCTGAACAAACCCGCTCCTCCGACTGGGCAAGGCTTCAGAAAGAGTCCTCTAGCCGTCCGCGGAAGGGGAGGAAAGGGGACGTGCGCAGCTCCTTTCTTGTCCTCCCGTTGTGGTGAGAGCAGCAGCAGCAACCACCAGCCCCAGCCTTCGTGGGGAGATTGACATCATATATCTTGATTCTGAAACACACTGAATGGATCCAGACCATGCCATGACAAGGAATGTAAAACCTGCCAACACATCTCCGCCACCCCCACAATTCATCGTTTCATAGATTGTGGAGTCAGAAGGGACCCAAGGGATCATCATGTCCGACCCCCTGCCCCTGGCAGGAAAGAGGTCCGAGGTCAGATGACCCCAGCCAGGTGACTATCTAGCTTCCTCTTGCAGACCTCCAAGCTAGGTGACAGCACCACCTCTCTTGGCAGCCCTTTCCAGATCCTGGCCACCCTTACTGTGAAAAATTTCTTCCTAATATCTAACCTAAATCCACTCTCAACTAGTTTACACCCGTTATTCCTAGTCACTCCCTGGGGTGCCTTAGTAAACAGTGCTTCCCCTATTCCCCGTTGACCTCCCCTAATAAATGTATAGGCGGCCACAAGATCTCCGCTCAACCGTCTCTTGTGAAGGCTGAAGAGATTCAGCTCTCTCAACCTCCCCCCGTAGGGGTTATCACAAAGG
>NW_005843177.1:154209-154730 GCF_000455745.1 Alligator sinensis
CTCTGAGCTTTCCTTTTGCCCACTATATACATGAAGAAGGATTTTTTATTGTCCTTGATTGTTGAAGCCAGCCTGAGCTCAAGCCCCGCCTTGGCCTGTCTAACTGATTCCCTGCAATAACGCACCAGAGAGAGATATTCCTCCTTGGTGGCTGCTCCCTGCTCCCATTGCCTACACATCTCTTTCTTTGCCCGCAGACTCTGCTGGAGCTCCCTGTTCAGCCAAGGGGGCTTTTTTGCCCCCTTACCTCCCTTCCTACATAATGGGATAGACTCCTTTTGGGCCCCACGGATCACTCCCTTGAGATACCTCCAACCCTCCTGGACCCCCATTTGCTCTATGTTCTTGAGTTGCATCCCCTCACTACCTAGCCTTCTAAGCTTGCTAAAGCTGGCCCTTCTGAAGTCCAAAACCTTAGCCCCACTAGTTACTTTACCCACCCTTCGCTGGATAGTGCACTCGACCAAGTGATGGTCACTATCTCCCAGGCTACCATGAACTCGCATGTTCCCCACGAGATC
>NW_005843177.1:154750-161665 GCF_000455745.1 Alligator sinensis
TGGGACTAGACACCACCTGGGTTAGGTGGAGGTCCTGCACACAGTGTAAGACCCTCCATGAGCGGCTTGTTTTGGCGGTCTGCTCCTCCCAGCAGATATTTGGGTAGTTCAGATCTCCCATGACCACCGCCTCCCTTGCCTGCGTGGCGTCTGCTAGCTGCCCGGAGAGTACATCGTCTAGCTCTTGATCCTGTTTAGGAGGCCTGTAGTAGACCCCCGCAACCAAATCCTTTTCCCCTGGCCCCCCTGAATCCTGACCCACAATGCCTCGGTGTTCCCCTCCTCCACCCCCGCCTTGATGGTGGAAGACGTATACTGCTCCTTAACATCGAGTGCTACCCCCCACCTGTTTTCCCCACTCTGTCACGCCTATACTACCTGTACCCCTCCATGCCCACCGCCCAGTTGTGTGTACAACCCCACCATGTCTTGGTTAGTCCGACTCGGTCATACTGGGTCCTAGCAAGCAAGAGCGCGAGCTCCTCCTGCTTGTTCCCCATACTCCCGGCATTTGTATAAAGACATTTTAGTCCCTCAAAGGGGGCTCTTGGTGCCCCTGTGCCTTGATGGCGTGTGTTCCCTTTATTATTTACCTGGTGTGCTCTGGTGCCTTGTTTATGGCTTACCGACTCCTTAATACTTACCTGGTGCGATCTGGCATCTTGTTTGTGGTTTACCAACCCTGGGCTCTCTTCGACCACCGGTTCCCCGACCCCCGTCGAGCCTAGTTTAAAGCTCTTTGGAGGAGATCAGCCAACCTGCGGGCGAACAAATACTTACCTCTGGGAGAGAGATGAAGATCGTCATCTCCCAGGAAGCCTCCTCCCTGGAAGTGCTGCTCCTTGAGTTGATCCAGCCAGGCACAGCAGGGCAGGATGGGGTGCTGACCCGGCCTGGAGGTGTGGAAGGGTGGGAAGGGGCAGTTAATCCTATCTGACCCGGACGTGTCCATCTCAAGCCCACTGCTGGGGATGCCAGGCAGAATGGGCGGACTGGCGGGGTCCCCTGGGGGCCGGCTGGGGGCCCCTGATGGGGCCATGGCAGGCGAGGAGCAGCATCTGGCTGCTGATGCTCTGCGTTGCTGCCAGTGGGGCAGAGGGAAACTGAGTCTCTGGCTGCCCCAGTCCCACTGCACACCCGGGGTGGTGGGACTGGCTGCATGTGCCACCGCTTGGACTGCCCCCGGTCTGTGGGCTGGAAAGCATCATGCTGTTGGCCAGATCCAGGACACAGGCTGTATTTTGCACACCCCTGCAAATGTGGGGAAGAGCAAAAGAGAGGGAAATTCAGGAGAAAGCCAAGCCAAGACACCTCTTTGCAAAAGAGCTTGTGCTGCAAAAAAGACAAGTCAGAGGCTCTGCCGAGACTTGAACTCGGATTACTGGATTCAGAGTCCAGGGTGCTGGCCATTACACCACAGAACCAGGACAAGAATAGCCTCACAGACGCGTGGAGAAGCCTTGCCAGAAGCCACCTGCCCAGGGCAGCCGCTCGCCTCAGGCTGGTTTGGCAGTCCGACCCAAATCCACTCCTCCGACTGGGCAAGGCTTCAGAAAGAGGACATCTAGCCATCCATGGAAGGGGAGGAAAGGGGACGTGTGGAGCTCCTTCCCTTGCCCTTAAGCAGTAACCACAAGCCCCAGACCTCATGTGTGGTTTAGGGTTAAGCAAAGCTGTGCTTTAAGAATTTGTCCTGGGTTTGATTCCTACCCCATGCTGTTCCGCTCCCCTTTCTAAACTCTGGCACCCTCCTCCTGTCTTTAGCTTTCCTTCCATAGATGTAGGTCATGAATTCCTCGGAAACCACCCAGGAAATCCAATGTCTATAATGTTAACAGCCCCAAGTGGGAGCCTGACAATGCCTTGGGCCCCTTTGAGTCCCAGAAGTAGAGACAACCGTCCAGATTCAAGATGGGAGCTTCTCCCTGCCCTCCGAGCTGCCTGTAGAGGGGAGCCACCTCATCATGCTCAGGAAGGCAGTTTGGGACGCTGCCAAGAGCCTGCGAGGGGCAGGGCTGGCCAGGGACACGCTCGCAGGTGGGAGAGACCCTGTCCTGTGCGGCCCTTTGCGCGGGTGCCCTGAAAGATGGCCAAGTGCACGACGGTGGTCTGCAGCTTCCTGTCTCCGGCTTTCCTGGCGGCATCCCGCATCCTGGGAGAGACAGCGGGACTGTTCCCCTGTGCCAGACACCGCCGGGGTGTAAAATGACAACGCCTCCCACAACCCATTCCCGTCACCCAGTGCGGTGTGGAGCTGAGGAAGGCTCCTAGAACGACCCTGCAGGAACGAAGTGGGGAGGCGAGTGGGAGCCTTGGGTGCCTCGCTCGCTGGACCGCAGTGAATATTGCACTGGCCGCTCATGTCAAAGGTGCCAGTTTCACAAACGCGGTTTTACTTGTTCTGTTTTCTTCTCCCCATTTTACACGTTCCCCTGGCCTCTCTGGCCTTGCGTTTCCCTGCTCAGCCTTGCTAGAGCTGTCGCAGGAGTCAGCAAGGGAACGTGATGAACAGCACCTGCGCATGCTGGAGGGGAAAACAGCTCTGCCTCCCTGTGAGAAGGGGAGAAAGTGCCTTGGGGCGAAGGCACAGGAGAGAAAGAGAAGGAAAAGGAAATGGGCTTCCTTGGCTGTGGATCAAACCCAGGTCACAGCAATGAGCACACTGCACCCTAACCATGGCTAGACCATCCGGGAAGGGTGGGCTGAGGCCAGAGCAGACCCAGCCAAAGGGAGCTCCTCTGGGCTAAGGGCTGGAGCTGGTGGTGGTAACGGTCAGGGGTCTGGGGCTGAACTTCTGGTCCCAAGATAGGGGCAGGGCTTGAAGCTGGACAAGAGGCGCACCCCTTCCACTGCTAGACCACTAGACCCCGGGGAAGGGCAGGCCAGCACTTTGGCTGACCCAGTAGTGCTCTCTCTTGCCCTTGGCTACAGGGTTTCATAGTTTCATAGTTGGTAGGGTTGGAAGGGACCTAAGCAGATCATCTAATCCAACCCCCTGCCATCGGTAGGAAAGGATGCTGGGGTCAAATGACCCCGGCTAGGTGGCTGTCTAACGTCCTTTTGAAGACCCCCAGGGTAGGAGCCAGCACCACTTCTCTTGGAAGTTGGTTCCAGATCCTAGCCATCCTGACTGTGAAGTAGTGCCTCCTGATGTCTAGTCTGAATCTACTCTCAGTCAACTTATGGCCGTTATTCCTTGTTACCCCCAGTAGTGCTCGGGGGAGCAGGGACTCTCCCATTGCCTGCTGGTCCCCTTTGGCCAGTTTATAGACAGCCACCAGATCCCCCCTCAGCCTTCTCTTGTGGAGGCTGAACAGGTTCAGGTCCCTCAGCCTCTCCTCGTAGGGCCTGCCCTGCTGCCCCCTGACCATGCGGGTGGCCTCCTCTGGACCCTCTCCATGCTGTCCACATCCCTCCTGAAGTGCGGCGATCAAAACCTGCTTTGTCTAGCCCCGAAACACACCCAGGCCACAGCAGTGAGAGCACCACGTCCTGGCCATGAAACCACCAGGGCCTGCACCATGGGGCTCTGAGCCCCCAGCTCTGCCCCGTCCCACCCTGGCCACAGGCGCCATCTCCCAGGAGCACAAGAATAGCATCACGGCAGGGCTGTGCCCACCCCTGTAACCTGTCTAGGTCCCATTGCAGCCTGTCCCTCCCTTCTAGCGTGCCCACTTCCCCCCACATCTTAGTGCCATCTGCGAACTTGAACAAGG
This sequence comes from Alligator sinensis, assembly GCF_000455745.1. Classification (NCBI taxonomy): domain Eukaryota; kingdom Metazoa; phylum Chordata; order Crocodylia; family Alligatoridae; genus Alligator; species Alligator sinensis. The sequence continues at coordinate 158,467 of NW_005843177.1, forward strand.
TGCTTTTCACCTGCTTGTCTAAGTCTCCGATGAAGATGTTGAACAGCGCGGGTCTGAGGACCGAGCCCTGGGGGACCCCACTGCCCACATTTCCCCAGGTTGAAAATGACCCGTCCACCACCACTCTCTGGGTGCGGCCCTCCAGACAATTAGTGGCCCATCTGACTGTGTAGGAATCGACACCACAGACGCCTAATTTTTTAACGAGGATGGGGCAAGAGACAGTGTTGAAGGCCTTCCTAAAATCCAGGAAGACTACATCCACTGTGACACCTGCGTCCAAGCCTTTTGTGACCTGGTCATAGAAGGCACCAAGTTGGTCTGACAGGACCTGCCGCTAATGAACCCGTGTTGGTTGCCCCTAAGCATGATCTCTCCTGCTGGTTCCTCGCAGATGTGCTCCTGGATAATCTTCTCAAAGAGCTTCCCCAGGACCGAGGTAAGACTAACAGGCCTGTAGTTTCCTGGGTCCTCTTTCTTCCCTTTTTTGAAAATGGGAACCACACTGGCCCTTTTCCAGTCCTCTGGCACCGCACCAGAGCACCACGAGTGCTCGTAAAGCCGTGCCAGGGGTCCCGCAATGACCTCTGCTAATTCCCTCAGCACCCTGGGGTGGAGATCGTCAGGACCTGCTGATTTGAACACATCTAGTCCCTCCAGAAGTTCCCTAACTAGGTCCTCACTGACCCTGGGCCTGGCTGTGTGTCCCCTGGGTCTGTCCAGTATCCCAGTGGGGGGGCGGGGTGACCCAGTCCCTGCTCAAAAAAATGGAAGCAAAGAAGCTGTTAAACAGATTGGCTTTGTCGCCTGGTGCTACCACCAGATGACCAAGCATGTCCTGCAGAGGCCCCACGTTACCTTCTTTTTACCCGCTATGTATTTAAAAAAGGATTTCTTGTTATCTTTGATCCAGGTAGCTAATCCCAGTTCCATCTCCGCCTTTGCCTTCCTAATAGCCCCCCTACAATCTCGAGCCAAGGAGGTGTAGTCCTCCTTGGTGATCGCCCCTCCCTTCCATTGGGTGTACACCTCCTTTTTGGCTTTGAGGCATTTGTGGATGCTTTTGGTGAGCCATGGGGGATTTTGAGCACTCTTGCCCCCTTTGATCTGCATGGGGATTGTCACGCTTTGGGCTTGGAGAATCATCTCCTTCAGGAATGACCACTCTTCTTGGACTCCCAACTCCCCTCCCCTCCGGGACCTCAGTGCCTCCCTGAATAGTCTCCTTTTCCTTTGTGTTTGATGCCTGCTGGGAAGGAAAAGGCTCTGGGGTTCAGAGCAGAGACAATGGGGAATCCAACCCCGACTTGTGGCAATTAGGACAATTCAAGGCAAGACGAGGGCAGGGAGTGGTGCTCTGTAAGGGTGGCTGAGTGGTCCAAGGTGTGAGGGTCAAATGTGGGTCCTTTCTCAGTCCAGGGTGTTCTGGTTCCCCCGCGCCCGAGCAGGCCGGGGCGCTGTGGGCAGACAAACGGTGCGGGGGCCGGCGCCCCACGTTGGCCCTTCCCAGTGCAGGGAGGGAGGGAGCGAGCGAGCGGCGGGGCGGGGCGGGAGCAGGAGGCACCGTCCCTCCGCGCACAAATCCCTGGCAGAGCATGTTGCTCCCGCGGCGCAGCAGCGCCTGTTCTCCCCGCGGGCCTGGAAGCATGTCCCTGCCCTGGAGAGCACTGCCCTTGCGTTTCCCCTGCCTTGCCCTGACACAGCTCCAGCCTGGTCTGCAGCACGCCGGTTAGTGCTGTCGTGGGAGAAAACTCCCTGGAGCGCGCGGCCTAGCCGCGTAGGAACCAGGCAACACGGGTCAAGAATTGACTGCAGTTTATTTGCTCGAGCAATGACCGTAAGCCAGCAGAGAGGCAAAATGACCCCCCTAAAGGGTGGGGCGATCGTCTATACTTCTTACAACAAGGCAAGACTACAGGGTTAACAAAAGCAATACTTGGGGCGGCGCTTCACAAATCTTCAAGCACCACATCCTGGCCATGAAACCACCAGGGCTTGCACCATGGGGCTCTGACCCCCCAGCTCTGCCCCGTCCCACCCTGGCCACCAGTTAGGTAACAGTTACGTGTTATCTTCCACATTACGATCTGTTTTTCTGTTTTGAGTTTTGCCAACCTCCCTCCCTTTATCTTGCCTCGTTCCTTGCTGTCGCTGGTTCACAGCGCACAGACGTACACAGATTCACTTGCTGCCTTTCACTCAGAAAATGGTTAACGCAGTTAAAATGGTTACTTAACATAAGTAAATGGCTGGCTTCGCTATTATTCTGCCTTGTGGTCAGCAGTGTTGCTAGGCCACAGGTCATGCCTTGTATTCAGCTGCAAATCTAATACTTTTCAATAATCTAAATCATTGTTAACCAAACAGTATGCTCTCAGAAAACTATTTTATTTCAGGGTAATAACAAACTTGCCCATCACAATGCTCATCTCCAGCCTCGTGCCCTGAGCAAGAGCTGTGGGACGTGGAGTCTCCCTTCTCCCCCGTGTCCCACACACCGCAGCCTCCGTCTGCCTTAGTGCCAGGCCGGTGCAGGAGATGAGCAGGGCTTTCCCCGTGCCCGCAGCCCCAGCGCTGCCCTGTGCGCTCTTCCCCGCCCGCAGGTGCTGGGACCCCGAGCAGCGCTGAGCAGAAACCTCCTGGAGCAGAGCCTGTGAAGCTGGAGCTGCAGAGGACTTGCCCGGGGGGGCAGGGGCCGGGCCTGGAGGTGAGCAGGGCACCGGGTGCGGTTGTGGGGAGCACAGCTGGGGCGCAGCTCGGGGCGCGCCGTAAAAAAACAAACAACAAGAAAAACACAAAAAAAAGATGCTGGGAGCAGAGAGACCTGAAGAGCATCAGGCCTGTGGTGTCAGACGCTGAAAACGGCCCAAGCTGGCATTAGCAGGAGCTCCCTCCCAAGTGCAGATACCAGGGGCGCTGGCACGGGACAGGCTGGCGAGAGTGCGTGGAAACGGGTTCCCTGCCCCTAAAAGTGCCGGCCCGGCTGCCTCAAGGGACGGAGCCGACAGACAGTGATGAGCTGGGCTGAGGCCCACACGTGAGCGCCCATGTCCACAGCTGCATCCACCTCGCGTGTCAGCCGAGTAACGGGGGATGTTGCAGCCCTGCCCGTCCTGGCTCAGCCTGCAATGAGCTGTGGTGCGGAGTGATTGCAGACAGGGCCGTGGGGCTGGGAGCAGCTGGCCCAGGAGACACTGAT
>NW_005843177.1:162522-166890 GCF_000455745.1 Alligator sinensis
AGATGTTAGGGTGGGAAGGGACCTCAATAGATCATCGAGTCCGACCCCCTGCATAGGCAAGAAAGAGTGCTGGGTCTAGATGACCCCAGCGAGATGCCTATCTAACCTCCTCTTGAAGACCCGCAGGGCAGAGGAGAGCACCACCTCCCTTAGGAGCCCATGCCAGACCTTGGCCACTCGAACTGTGAAGAAGTTCTTCCTAATGGTGCAACGCTTGTGCCCGCAGCTCCGGGAGGTGTTTGAGGCCGTGGCAGTGTATTTCACGCGGGAGGAGTGGGAGCTGCTGGAAGATGAAGACAAGGTGCTTTACTGGGACCAGATGCTGAAGACTTACCAAGCCCTCGTTTCCCTGGGTAAGGCTCTGGTTCTTGCTTCCCCCTGGTTGGTGCTATGCGGACTCTGACATTTATTGTCTCTTTTTCCTGTGTTTCAACAGTCTCCTCCTCACGCACTTCTCCCTGGTGGTTTCAATCCGCTTCCTCCCCACTGCTCTGTCGGTGATCACATTGCTCTCACGCTTCCTATTTGATAGATCCTCCTTCATTTGATCCAGCCGCCTTCACTTGTGTCTTCCCATTCTTGCAACTGCCCGTGCATCCAATTTCAGCAGTTCCTTGGCAACACTATCTCCCTTTGCCTTCTCAGCACATTCATATCGTCTTCAATTTATTGTGCGTGAATTCACTAACAGCTCTTGGAAATTATTTTTCTTCTTTCTTCTTCCATCTTTTTTCTCAGGACACTAGCATGTCCTGTCCAAACGCATTGAATAATCCAAGCGTTCTCAATTCTGTGATCTCTAAACCCCATTTCTCCTCCTGTGGTTATGACCCAGGAGAAGTTCATGGAGGTCTCTGCCTCTTCAACACCTGGATGATGCATTTCCTTAACACTTCCTCTAGTGACACGTGGACCCGTGATGTTACCCAGGTGCTTCTACCAGGGGTCACAGGAAGCTTCTGTCCATTTCCTTCCTAACAACTCCCTCTCTGGCTTTGCTGTATTTCTGTAAAGACCTGTGCTCTGAAGCTTAGTCTGCCATTCTCAAAAGCGTTCTTCTCCTCCTCCTAAAGCCCCTCTGCCGATCAGACAACCGTCACTGTGATAAGAGAGGTGGGCTAGGTGCAGGAGCTAGTGAAAAGCAGTTTTTATTTCCAGAGGATCTCTAATACAGGGGATTGTTCTGGCTTCTGCGCAGGGTTGACAGTACTTATGTTTCAGTAGATCAGTTTGCTTTTCTCTTGCTTCCTTTTTTCTCCCTTTCTCCCAGAGGATTTCCTTAGGGAAGTGCTTAAATGCTTTCTCTAGCTCAACAAGGACGACATAGACCATTTCTACATTGTGCCCTTTCACATGCTGTGAAACGTGTGTCCTTCTGCCTCCTTTTGTCCATGTCCATGAGTCCCAGGAACTTCGTGTTTAAACCCTGCAGTATTTGCCGACCTGTGCGCTCATCTCCCCTCGTTGGATGATCGTCCCATTGGTGGGAGCATTGCTCAGTTGCAGCTACAATTGCTCTAAAATCATCCTCTCCTATGCCCTGATGATGCTGACTTTACCCTCTCTCCCAGAAAAAAGTCTCGTTGTCAGCCACCTGTCATGGATGCTCTTCACTGCCACAAGTCCTCGCTGTAAAACTTAACTGAGAAGAAGTTAACTTCCAATCCTTTGCCTGGAATTACACTGTGATAAGATGAATGTTATCCACCCCTGTGTGGGCCCAATAGCTCTTCTTTCTGGTACCTTTTAAACAGTAAAAGCTTTATCTTTCTGCCCCCTAGTACATCACGAATCGCTGCATCTCCATGCCTGTCCCTGGTGACTGTCAGTTTGATGCACTTTCTATACCAGGGAGTGGTTGGTGCTTTGTTTCCTCTGACTGTCTGTCCACCACCTGGGTGATAAGGACTATGCTCTGCTTCCCCCTGCGATGCCTTCTCTTCCAGCCTAAATGCCCGTCCTGGCTTGTCTGTCAAGGCCCTAGTAGAAACCTTGAGTTCTTAAGATCCCTTCCCCCAAATCCCATGTGGTTATTCTGCATCCAATACCCAGTCACTAACCCTCTTTAACCACTGCCCCAAACAGGATATCGAGGTCCCACACCTGCCTTAATCTGCAGCATCCAGCAAGGACAGGTGGAGCTCTGGGTCTGTGATGATGAGGACCGTTGGAAAATCTCCAGATCGGAGGACCTCGTGCCAGGTGGGTTGTGGCTGTCCCCTCCACTCTACTCCGCTCTCAGAAATGCTGCAAGTGCAGAGTGCCGGGGGGATCTGCAGACCTGCTCTGTGCTGACCTCAAACACAGCACATTGTGCTGTAATGTGTCCAGGCAGGTGTTGTTCCCATTCCCTGAAATTGAAAGCTATGGAGAAAAGCAGCTCTTCCCTTTTCGTTTCATAGATTGTTGGGGGGTGGAAGGGACCTTGCAAGATCATCGGATCCAGGCCCGTGCACCAGGCAGGAAAGCCAGCTGGGGTCAGGTGACCATCCAGTTACCTGTTGAAGATGTCCAAGGTGATTGCACCACCTATGGAGGGAGCTTCTACCACTGTCTGGACACCCTGACTGTGAAGTTTTTCCTAGAGTTGAGCCTAAAATGCTCTTCCAGGAGTTTGTGGCTTTCCCCAAGAGTGCCCTAGTGAACAAGTGTTCACTGAGCCCTTGATGTAGTGGTAAGCTGCTACCAAGTCCCCTCTCAGCCTCCTCCTCTTCTTCAGGCTGAAGAGGCCCCAGTCCCTCAACCTCTTCTTGTACGGTCTGCCTTGCAAGTCTCTGATCATACGGGTGGCTCTTCTCTGGACCCTCCTCGGTTTTTCCACATCCTTGTTGAAGTGCGGCGCCCAGAACCGGACACAGTACTGCAGCTGTGGTCTCCCCAGTGCCGAGTACGGCGGAAAAATCACGTCCTTGGTTTTGCATGAGATGCATCGATTGATGCGTACCAGAGTATTGTTTGCCCTGGTGGCTACCACATCGCATTGAGGGCTCACGTTCATGCAATGGTCAGTTGTTGCCCTTGGATCCCTTTTGGTCATGGTGCTAGTCAAATTGGCACCACCGAGCCTGTAAGTGTATTGGGGATTGTTTGCACCAAGGTGCAGGACCTTACACTTCTCAGTGTTGAACTTCATCTGGTTCCAATTCGCCCAACTCTCCAGCCTGTCCAGGTCTGCCTGAATCCACAGCCTGTCTTCAGGGGTGACCATGCTCCCCTGTAACTTGGTGTTGTCTGCAGATTTGGCCAGTGAGCTGTTCATGCTCCCACAGTCAAATCATTGATAAAGATGTTGAAAATCACTGGACCAAGCACAGACCCCTGAGGGACACCACTGGCCACTTCATCGCCAGGACAGCACAGATCCGTTCATAAAAACTCTCTGGGTCCTACCTCACAGCCAGTTTCCTACCCACTTAACCATTGAGCAGTTAAACCCGCAATCTTCCAATTTCCCCACAAAGATAACATTGGATATTGGATCAAAGGCCTTTTGGAAGTCTAAGTGTATGATGTCAGCCTTCTCTCCCTTGTACAGGTGATGAGATACCAACCGCATCTCCTTCTATAACCAAGTAAGACCAGACCTACGCATGACAGCCATGCTGGCTGTTGTTCAGGATCCTACCCTCCACGAGCATATCACCTGTTGACTCCTTGATGAGTTGTTTTTTCTAGGATTTTTCCCTGGGCTAGAGGTTAGACTGACTGGACTATAGTTGCCCAGGTCCTCCCTCTTCCCCTTCTTGAAGATGGGCCCAATATTAGCCCTCTTCCAATCCTCAGGGATCTCCCCTGAGCGGCACAAGATTTGGAAAAGTTTTGCCAAGGGGGTCCTGCAAGGACCTCAGCCAGCTCCCTCGGCACTCTTTCATAGATTTCATAGACATTAGGGCTGGAAGGGACCTCGGAAGATCATCGAGTCCAAAGGGCAGGAAGTCAGCTGGGGTCATAGGATCCCAGCAAGAGAAGCATTCAGTTTGCTCTTGAAGGTGTTCAGTGTAGGTGCTTGAACCACCTCCGGTGGCAGGCTGTTCCAGACCTTGGGGGCTCGGACAGTGAAGAAATTCTTCCTTATGTCCAGCCTGAAACGGTCTTGAAGTAGTTTATGACCATTCGACCTAGTCGTCATCCCTTGGGGCGCTCTGGTGAACAAACGTTCCCCCAGATACTGGTGGTCACCCCTGATAAACTTGTAGGTGGCCATCAGATCACCCCTGAGCCTGCGCTTTTCCAGACTAAAGAGCCCCAGGGCTCTCAGCCTGTCATCGTAGGCACTGCTTCCCTGACCTCTGATCATGTGCGTGGCTCTTCTCTGGACTCTCTCAAGCTTCTCCACATCCTTTTTGAACTGTGGAGCCCAAAACTGGA
>NW_005843177.1:168052-183138 GCF_000455745.1 Alligator sinensis
AAAAAAAAACCCTGGTTTTCACCAGAATTGTCCCCTTCCTTTTTCCTCTCTGGGGCCCTGAGTGTCACAAAGTCTGAAGTTCAACACCAGTCCAGGTTCAGGTTCATGGCAAGGCCTTTGTCCTGGTGCAGATTCCTCTGACTTGGCAGGCTACCTGGCACTTGTCAGCGGAGAAAAGCTCCCTGGGCTCATTCCCTGCACCTGAACGTGTCCTGGAAGCAGAGCCCTGCTTCTCCCAGAACAGGGAGCCACAGCTGTAAGTCCTGCCCTCCTCCTCAGCCCATTAGAGCATGAAAGCATTCAGGCTTTGTGCACATGTCCCACATGTGCTTGTCCCAGCAGGGTCCAGGGTGGTGGGGTTGATGCTGGGACAGAAACCCTGATAGTCTGCCTCTGAACTCCATGGAGTAGGGAACAGTAGCCCCGCACAAGGACCTGCTTCTCTCTCCTCCCCAGCACATGGGTTTTGGAAGGAAGACCTTGATTTCTTGAGGGAACACGAGTGTCGAGGTCCAGGCCTACTGGGAGGCCCATTCCAGCGAAAGGAATAGCAGTTTTACCCCTTGCCAGGATGGCAAGGAATAGTGTGGCGTTTGTTCCCCACACAGGAGGTGCCTGGTTCCTGAGCAGAGATGAGGAGCAGCCTCCTGCGGAAGGGCCTGCAGACCTGGAGCCATCATGGACTGGCCCAGGGAGTTTGGGTGAGATGGACTCCCTGAGACTTGAGAAGGAGCAATGGCACAAGAGTCAGGTGAGGCCCCAGAAGGAAAATGTACCGGTGAACCAGGTACCATCTCCATTTGGGCTTGAGAGTGGAGAGGGGCAGACCCCAGAAAGAGCGCTGGGTGCGGGGGAGAATTTGTGGAGCTGAGGGACATAAAGAGCCACAAGAAAGAGGCACTGCATCCCAGGCAAGAGACTGGGGAGGGCCTCGGGGGAAATCAAGAGCTCACTGGCAAGCACAGGAGCATAGCCCAACCCTGTCCCAAAGTCAGGAAAACCTTTAATTGCCCATCACTCATTGCTCTTCATAAGCTAAGGCACGCTGGGGAGAAGGCCCATATATGCATCAAGTGTGCAAAAAGCTTCACCTGCCTCTCAACCCTGGTTGCTCACCCCAGATCCATTCTGGAGAGCGTCCCACTCCTTCACCAAATGAATGATCAGCTTTGTGTGCCCCTCGGGCCTGGTGAAGCACCTACATGTCTACAGGGGGAAGCTTAGGTACCGGTGTGCCAAGTGTGGCAAGACCTTCACCCATTTCTTCTCCCTTCTCAGCACCAGCACATCCACCTGAGGAGTGAGACGCACCACTGTACTGGGTTCGGGAAGAACTTGTGCTGGCAAGACCAGTCCCAGCAGCAGTGTGCGCAGAGGGAGACGCAGCCACAGCATGGCACCAAGTGTGGGAAGAGCTTAAGGCAGCCCTCCAACCTGGCCAAGCACTGGTGCATGCACGCAAGGGAGAAGGCACATCAGTGCTCAAAGTGTGGGAAGAGCTTCAACCTGTCCTTCAACCTGACTAGACACCAGCTCATCAACATGGCGGAAAAGCCACATCAATGCTCGGAGTGCGGGAAGAGCTTCACCCGACCCTCCCTCCTGGCCCAACACAAGCTCATCCACATAAGGGAGAAACCACATCAGTGCTCAGAGTGCGGGAAGAGCTTCAACCGACCCTCCCAGCTGGCCGAACACAAGATCGTCCACACTAAAGAGAAGCCATATCAATGCTCAGAGTGTGGGAAGAGCTTCATCCGATCCTCCTACTTGACCCAACACAAGCTTATCCACACAGGGGAGAAGCCACATCAATGCTTGGTGTGCGGGAAGAGCTTCACCCACCCCTCCAGCCTGGCCCGGCACCATCTTGTGCACACAGGGGAGAAGCCACATCAATGCTTGGAGTGTGGGAAGAGCTTCACCCACTCCTCCAGCCTCGCCAAGCATCAGTTTATCCACAGTGGGGAGAAGCCACATCAATGCTCGGGATGTGGGAAGAGCTTCAACCAATCTTCCAACCTGGCCCGGCACCAGCTCATCCACACACAGGAGAAGCCACATCAGTGCTTGGAGTGTGGGAAGAGCTTCAGACAGCTCTCCACCCTGGCCCGGCACCAGCTCATCCACACAAAGAAGCAGCCACATCAGTGCTTGGAGTGTGCAAAGAGCTTCAGCCAGCTCTCTACCCTGGCCCGGCACCAGCTCATCCACACAAAGAAGAAGCCACATCAGTGCTTGGAGTGTGGGAAAAGCTTCAGACAGCTCTCCACCCTGGACCGTCACTGGCTTATTCACACACAAAAGAAGCCCTATAGGTGCTCAGAATGTGGGAAGAGCTTCAACCAATCCTCCAACCTGGCCCGGCACCAGCTCATCCACATAAAGAAGAAACCATATTAGTGCTTACAGTGTGGGAAGTGCTTCCCCCACTTCTCCAAGCTGGCCTAGCACCAGTCCATCCACATACGGGTGCATCTGTAATGCTTCCAGCAGTGCAGAAAGGGCTTGGGGACGTATACCCGCTCAGCCCCTGCCAGTGTTTGCATCCAGGGAAGCAACCTCATGGTGGTGCAGTGCAGCAAGAGTTCATCCATTGTTCAGCCCTGATAGGGCACTGCAGAACCCAGAGGGCACAGAGGCTAGCCGCCAAGGTTTGATGCAGGGGATGGGATAAAAGGAAAGCCCTCAGGCAGAGACCAGTCCAGGTGCTGGGAGAACCTGTGAGGAGATGACCTTTGCATCAGCCTTGGAGCTTGTGCCATCCCAGTCACTCTCTAAAAGCAGTCGGTGCTGCCAGGGGAGAAGTGCCTTCATAATACGGTGCCCTCCCCAAGACAACTGGCTCCATATGACACCCAGGGACTGTCTTCAGCCAAATCCAAGCTTTGTCCTTTCTCCTGCTCCCAGGTTCCCAGTATGTGAAGTTCTAGAGTGGAAGGGAGGTGGCCATTTATGGCAGGGAATCATTCCCTGCCTTGCACCCTGGCCTCACCTTTCACCCCCGCCACATCACCTCCTTCCTAGGCCTGCACGTGCCCATCATTGTCTGCTAGAAGCTGCAGCTGCCGCGCCACGAGCCCAGTTCGGCAGTTTTGTTTCTCAGCCCCTCGTCAGAACTGCACCACCAGGCGCCAGCTGCTGCCCCCCCCACCCCATCCCAGTCTCTATAACAGACTCTTTGCTAATCAATTGGGCTGTAGGGCTGTGCAAAGCTTTGGATCATGATTCAGGTTCGGGGATGATTCGGAGGCTGAATCTACAAGTCTGAATCAAATCACGTGAAGCTTTAGGCTTTCTGAATAGATTTGGAGCTTCCGATTTGATTCAGAAAAGACATGGAGATTTGGCCATAAGGTATAATGGGGAATCAATGAAATATCTTTAACTTCGTTGTTGTTTGGCTGATTCAGATGAAACTTGTAGTGACGGTAGCCTCTGCTGAGACCATTATGTGTACCAAGTCTCAAGGTGATGGAGGTTCTGGGAAACTGCACCCCAAAACTGAAAGCAAAACTCCTGGCACGTGTGTTTGTGTTAAGCCACAGTGAGGTGAAAACTGCAGGGAGGGTACAGGGCTAGCAATAAACCTGACACAGGCGGCCAGATGCGGAGAGTGCAGCTGGGCTCTAACTCTCCACCTGCAACTTCACCTTGTGCAGCAGCCCTTTGGGTCTCCGCAGTCTGAACCCAGGGGAGAGATCAAAAGGGGATCTCCCCCCTGGCTTTCTCCCCCCTGGTGGTAATGCCATCAGCCAGTAGGAACTGGAGCCTACGATGGCTGTGGCCATGGGTGTCAATGGAGTCATAGTTGACTCCCAAGATGAACATGAGCCGGCAGTGCAACGAGACCGTCAACAAGGCCAATCGCACCGTGCCGTGTATTAGCAGATGCATGACCAACAGAGCGAGGGAGGTGATGCTCCCCCTCTATGCAGCACTGGTCAGGCCGCAGTTGGAGTACTGTGTCCAGGTCTCAGCACCGCACTTCAGGAGGGACACGGAGGATCTGGAGAGGCTCCAGAGGAGGATCACTCACATGATTAGGGTTCTCCGTGCAAGACCCTACGAGAGGCAGTTGAGGGACCTGTGTTTCTTTGGCCTTCACAAGAGACGGCTGAGGGGAGACCTTGGAGCCACCTATAAGTTTTATCAGGGAAGGACAACGGAATTGGTGACACGCTGTTTTCCAGAGCGCCTCAGGGAGTAACTAGGAATAATGGATGCAAAGTAGTGGAGAGTAGATTCAGGTTAGACATTAGGAAGACATTTTTTTACAATAAAGGTGGCCAGAATCTGGAATGGACTTCCAAGAGAGGTGGTGCTGTCACCTAACGCGGAGGTCTTCAAGAGGAGGCTTGACAGTCACCTGGCTGGGGTCACCTGACCTTGGTCCTCTTTCCTGCCGGGGCGGGGGGTCGGAGATGATGATCCATTGGGTCCTTTCCGACTCCATAATCTATCAATCTATGGTCCTGGGGAAGGGCCTGGCCTGGGACACGAGCCGGAGGAGCTTTTGTCTGCTGAGAGCTCCCAGGTCTCCTCGGTTTCAGGGGAATCTGCAGCAGGACAGAGCCCTGAATGGTGACTGCTGTAACATGAATAAGTTCATTGATCGGTACCATGACAAGGCCAAAGACGCAGCCTGTTTGTGCTGGGAGCTGCACACATGCAACGAGAAGGGTCAGGGCCCAGCCTGGGAGCTGCCCAGCCGCAGGGATCAGAACTTGATTCCAGCCCAGCCCCGTGGTTACCAATATTGCAGCCCTGATCCTCTCCCCCTGCATGCAGCACAGCCACTCCAGCACACGGACCCACACCTGGCCCTTACATCTGGTCTCTCACCTGAGTCCTGGGGGGGCAGGGGCTCCTCTCTGGGGACAGGAGGCCCTGGGGTTTCCCTCTCTGCTGACTCTGCCACAGGCCTGTCCGCACGATGGGCCGTTGGTTCCCCCGGCCAGGAATCACCAGGGTCCTGCAGTGCCGCAGTGGACGGCATCTTGTGTGAGGACACCTCCTCGACCTGCACACTCGCTGCGCCCTGGGGACGAGATGAGTGTGTCACTGGGGAGCTGGGACGTGGGCGAGACGGGGCTGGGAGGGAACACGGACATCCCCCCAGCACCCGGCGCCGGGGACAGCAGCGTCCATGGCAGAGGGAAACGCTCTCACTTGGGGCTTCTCGTCCTGCTCCTGCCCCGGCTGAAACCCCTCGGCCAGGGCACGGCCGCGGCGCAGGTGCGCACGCTCGCCCCCACGCCCGGCTCCGCGTCCCGGGGGCAGGAGGGCCAGGAACAGCTCCAGCACCACCAGCTCCAGCCAGTGCTGGCAAAGCTCCCGCAGGCAGCTGCAAACCTCCCACGGCCCCTTGGCTGCCAGGTGGCGGGGCCCGGGGGCAGTGACACCAGGTCTGTGGGGTGGGGGTTATGCCCCAGTGCCAGCTGCGGGGTGCCTGAGGGGATCTCAGCCTGAGGAGGGGCTGCATGGTCTGCATCACCTCCTGCCCCGTGCTCCCAACCCACAGCCCCTGCCCCCGTGCCAGGTTAAGCCTTGCATGGCCCGAGGCGAACACACTCAAGTACCTGGCGCTGGGGCATCGCCCTCACACAGGCAGAAGCTGGGGGTGGGGAGCAGTGCTGGGTGCACGTGCAGAGCTGCTCCTGGCAGAGCCGGAGGGTGCAGGGGGCAGGTGTGGAGGGCTCCCCCTCCCCTCGCAGTGGCTGCAGAGAGAGTGTGAGTGTGAGTGACTGCACCTCTATGCGTGTCTGTGTGTACACATCTGTGTATCTGTGTGCGCATCTCCCTGTCTGACTGTGTGTATGTGTACATCTCTGTGTGTGTGTGTGTTTTTACATGTCTGTCTGCATGTCTATCGGTGCACCGGTCTGTGTGTGTCCTTGCTCTGCGTGGGGAGCTATGGATGTGTGTGTGGGTATGGTATTTGTGGGATGTGCGGTTTTGTACGGAGGAGGGTCTGGCTGTGGGGTTTGTGGGTATGTGGGGTGTGCATGGGAGCCCCCTGCACGCTCCCCCCTGAGCTGGTCAGCACCTGCCCCCACTCTGCAATAACCCAGAACCCAAGTGCCCCGGTGCAGCCGCTCGGATCCAACTTTGGGGGAGCCGCTGCAGCGCCCTGGGCCAGGTCCCCACTGGCTTGTGCAGCCCCCAGTGGCCTCGGCAGCGCCCCCGTGCTGCCCCCCGGGCAGCTGCAGGAGCCTGCAGAAGGCAAAAGAGGGGCAGGAGACAGGTGCCAGCCCCGTGCCTCAAACCGCAATGCCAGAGCTACCGGGATCCCTCTTCTCACCAGTGCTGGCAGCAGCATGGGGCAGGCCCTTCCCTGGGCAAGGGCAGCAACACCGGGCCCTGGAGCCCCTCCCCAGCCCCTCTGGCAAAGGCTTTGCTCCCCACGGCTGGCTCAGGCCATGGGCCTGCTCAGAGCTCAGGCCCTGCTCCTGTCCCGGGGAGCTGACATCTGTGACTGCCTGTGGTGCAAAGGCTGCGGGTTGTGCACTGCTGTCTCGCACCCCTGCACCCAGCACAGAGGCACCACCACAAACGCGTGCGCCACGCAGTCAGAGGCCTTTTCCCCGTCCAGCTCCAGTCTGGCTACGTGCAGTGTCCACTCTGAAACAGGTCTCCACTTACTCAAAGCCTCTCTGTCACCCTCCTTGAAAACCAGAGTGATGATCACCCCCGCTCCATGCCCCCACCAAGTGTTTCCCCCTCTCATTTCCCCATAGGCTTCCCTCAGTTCTGCACCTCCCAAAGCGCAGCAGAGAACTGTTTTAGGAGCCCGTCTTCTCCCGGCGCCCGGCCTTTCCTGGAGTCTCCAAGCACCTCCCGCACCCTGCACTCTTCGTCTAGCCTGTGACCATCCTCTTCACTCATCACTGCATCACAAAGCGCGATGGCATCGCCTCCGTGTCTGGTACCTTGGGCGAGTCCAGATCCTGATAGAAGTCCTCTCCCACACCTGAAATGTCCCCTGTCCCCATAACCCTGCTCCCTCTTCTTCTTCAAGGCCCCCATCCTCTCTCGCCACCTTTATCCTTTTCTCCTAACGGATAGGCACTTTTCATTTTTCTCCATCCACCGCACCTGTTTTGAACATTTGCTTCCTCCCTCTTTCCTTAAACCAGTCCTACAGCTATAAGTCTGGTGTCCAAATTGGCTTTGGAAGCCATCACCAAAGTGTGGACCAGCTGGGCGCAGAAGCGAGCGACGAGGTGGAAGCAGAGGGTTAGCCAGGGGCAGAAGCCAGAGCCAAAGGTCCAGCCAGAGTCACGAGCAGAGAACTGGGATCAGGTGCTGCCAAGGGTCTTACTGGAGCCAGGAGCTGGAGAGCACCAAAGAAGCACATGAAGGTCAAGAGCAAAAGCTTTCACCTTTGCCCAGACAAGGAGGCTGCGGGGCTGGGCCTGGCTTTTAAGCACGGAGCAGGGGTCCTGTTGCCTGGGGCTTCAGGGAACTAGCTGCCCTGATGGCCCCACTTGGCCCAGCTGGGACCAGGGCAGCGCTCCGGGTTTACTGCACGCGGTGCTTGTTCTGGGGGCATGGCCTGGGTCCAGGGCTGTAGCCTGGTCTCATTGCACAGGGGGCCAAACTCAATGGACCACCCTGCATTAAATGAGCTCAAAACATGTCATCACAGCAAACCCACGTCAATGGCTGCAAACCCGTGTGATCCTGCTTCTGTGGGCATGGCTGAGCTATGTCTGGGGCAAGAGACAGACTGACAGACGCAGGAGGTGTCATGAAGGCTGAAAAAGCACAATAGCTCATGAACCGCTGACATGGATTCAATTAAAGCTAAAAGGGATATGATCCAATCCCAACAGCCGCTCTATTGCTGGTGCAGAAGGAGCTGGGGACACACTCCATGCGCTGGCCAGTAGCAAGCCGGGTGGTAGTGCTGACCGGTGTTCCCTGCCCCAGGGGCTCACCACCAACATGTTCAATATCCCGGGCAATGGCATCCAGCCACAAAGTTGTTACGCAGATTTTGTGTAGTAACAACATTGTTGCTGCTTCCACTTCACTGGGGGAACATGTGGCCAGTTACTACTTCAGACAAGTTAATGCATCTTAAAAGTATGGTCTGGGGGCCTCCACGGTCCCCACCCCCTGCTGGCTGTCTCTGGCTAAGTCCCCCACCCACTCTGCAGCTGGGCACGTTCACCCCAAAACCCTGCCACTTGCACCCACCGAGGCTCGGGCTGGTCTCCCAGTATGCAAAATCCACCTGGGAAGCCGCCAGGCACTTTGCAAAGTCCCCCACAGGAGCTGATGCCTGGCCAGCCTGCTCTGCTTCCAGGGCTTGTGTCTGGCTGCCCTGCACAGACCCCCGAACCTTTGCACAAAAGCTTTGCAAACACACAGCTATCCTACCTACTTTCCCCACCTTCTTTTCGCGCTCTTTTCCACCCTGGCGTCAAACTGTCTGGTTTTTTTTCACACCAAAATGAGGCAGGGGGGGCGGGAGGGGACCTGCACCACTTGAGGCCTATAAATTTGGGGAACAGTGGTCACACTGCGTGTTCACAGTATCGACGAGAGAGGGGAGGCGGATGAAACATGGCTAAACACCAGAGGCAGAGAAAAATAGGAATGCAGCATTTGACAAGACTGCAGGTCGCAGAACTGGGGTGCAGGGGATCTTCGAGACCCTGGCGGAGCGCAGCTTTGCAACCTGCGACTTGAAAGAAAGCAGCACCGTTATGCATTCATTGGTAAGTGAGGCCGGAGGGGGCCGGTTGTTTACTTCAGCTTTCTTGTAAATCCGGTTTCTTGCAATGTTTTGTCTGTAGCTGGTTGGTGCCTGTTGGTTTTCAATAAAAAATCCTATCCTCTTTTTCTATGCTTTCATAGTAGCTCCACGGTGGCTGCTCCTGGAAGAGGAAGAGGCCACTTCTTTCAGCATTCTCTGAGCTATATGCCATGGTATGTATTACTTATATTAGACTTTTGTTATATAGAGTTCTCCAGCAGCATAGAGAAGCGGGCATGGGTACTTGAGAAGCGGCATGCCGCCACCAAGGCAGCCCTCCCCTCCCCAACATGACGGGGAGGCGGGGAGCGGCCCCAGCCCAAAGGGAAGATAGAAAATGGCCCTGGCCATCCGAATCTTGTCCTGCCTCTTGATCTTTAGTATCTTTCGCAGGCAGCACAAGTGGAAGTGGTTTAGTTTCTTGGCATGATGCTGGTAAATGGTCCAGGTTTTGCAGGCGTAAAGGAAGGTCAAAAGGATGATGGCTTTGTACACCGTCAGTTTTGTCGACATGCTGATGCTTCTGCAGTCCCAGACTGACTTAAGGAGTCTGTCGAAGGCCACGCTAGCTTTTGCTAATCTCGCATTGACTTCGTCATCCACATGGACAGCATGCTACCTAGATAGGCAAACTTGTCGACCATACGCAGTTGTTGGCCTTTAACTGAGACGTGGTTCCTGGGGTGTTGTGCCAGGCACAGGTTGAAACATCACATCAGTCTTCTTCGTGTTGATAGTGAGTCCAAAGCTGTCACAGGCTGATGAGAGTAGGTCCACGGTTCGTTGCATGTCAGCCTGTGAGCCTGCACATAACACACGGTCAAAGAGGAGGTCACGAAACACGGCCGTCTGGACTTTGGAGGTTGCTCGGAGCCTGCACAGGTTGAAGATGTCTCCGTCAAAACGGTACCTGATCCCCATACCGAGGTCATCATCTTGGAAGGCGTCCCACAGCATAGCAGAGAGTACCATGCTGAAGAGAGTAGGTGCAAGCATCTGTGCCCGGAAAGGAGTCAGAGCATTTGCCATTCGCATGGACACGTGCCATCATGCCATTGTGGAACTGTCGAACCATACTGATGAATTTTTCAGGGCATCCATATTATTTCCCAGAGGCCTTCATGGTTCACCGTGTTGAAGGCTTCGGTTAGACTGATGAATGAGGAGGTTGATGTCCTGTTCCTGGCACTTTTCTTGAAGCTGCCGGACTGCAAACACCGTGTCAGTGGTTCTGCATCCTTTTCTGAAGCCGCATTGACTCTCAGGCAGTAGGTCATTTAGACGGGCAGATGAGACCCCCGTGAATACGTATATAAATAGACATGTACATAAGTAAATACAGGCCCTTTCCCGTGGCTCACTCTCTCCTTCCCTCCCTCGGTCCCTCTATCCCCGTGACTGCCCTCCCCCTGGCCATGTCCCAGCAAATTCTGATGGGGAAAAATTCCCTCCCTGTCTCCCCATTGCACCCTGGGGTCTATTCACCACCCTCCCTTACACGTTATAATGTTCAAATTGGTGCTGGCCCCCATGCCCACTGTAGTAAGTATAATGGCTCGAATAAGGAACTGGCTTTTGGGCTGGGATTAGGGCTAGAAATCCTTCTTGGGCCACCCTATGGCATACCTCTGTGCCGTCGCAGGACTCTTCTGCACATCTCTGATCAGAGACTTGCCCAGCCCAAAGCGTGGTCTGGCCATGCCAGGCTGCCAGTTGACAGCCCCCCATGCCCACTGTTCCAAGTATATGGGCTTGAATTAGGAACTGTTTTTGGTTTGAGATTAAAGATGGAAGTCCTTATTGGGCCACCCCACACTGTGACTCTGTGGCACTGGGGGACTCTCCCAGGCATCCCTGACCAGAGTGTTGTCCATCACAAAACGCGGTTTGGCTCTGCCACGCTGTCAAGTGAGACCCCCTGCCAGCCACTGTACTGAGTATAATGGCTTGAATAAGGAACTCTTTTGGGGCTAGGATTTGGACCCGAATAAAGAACTGGCTTCTGGGCTGGATTAGAGATGGAAACGCTTCTTGCCCCACCCCATGCCATGACTCTGTGGCACCGGTGGACTCCCCTGGACATCCCTGACCAGAGTCTTACCTGGCCCAGAGCGCGGTTTCTTCATGCCAGGCTGTTAACTGGCAGCCCCCATGCCCACTGCACTAAGTATACGGGCTCGAATAAGGAATTTCTTTTGGACCGCAGGTGGTCGAGTCCCTGGATGGCAGCCATAGGTGAGACTCTCTTCTCCAGGGACTTGGCTAGGAGGGCACTCCCCAGGTTGGTTTGCCACTGACTATGACTGTGATCCATTCTGGGCTACAGCTAAAAGTTAATACTTAAGGTTTTCTTAGGGAGTGCCACTGTCTCCCTTTTCCCTTGTCATAAACTTGTTTTAATTTAACATTTGCTAGTGATCGAGCAGGTTGCTTTAAATGATAACACACAGTTTTAAGTTACTTTACCAAGTGTCTGGAGGTAGATGTGAAACGCAGTTGAAAAATGCCAGGGGCCTGTATACACATGCTCTGGGGTGGGGAGAAGGGTGCTTTAAATAGAATGGCTCTGCGAGCCACTCTAATTAAAGCACCCCCAGCGTCACATGTATTCAGTGTCCTGCGCTTCAAATTGGAGACGGGGGTGCTTTAACAAAGCTTGTCTGAAGAGCTTTAGTTAAAGCACTGACTGCCTTTTTGAAACACGTGGACAGTGAATACACATGATGCGGAGGCTGCTGGAGTGCGCTAATTAGCATGCTTCAGCAGACTGGCAGCAGACTCAGTTAATTGAGTCTGCTCTGCCACGTGCTAAATACCACGCGCAGGAGCAGAGGTCCATCACGTGTACTGGTGCCCTATATTTGCATGCAGCCATTTGTCCTGCCATCCAGTGCCTGGTGGAACAGCAACATAAATGTTTTAAAGGTTGCATGTCAGCTGGCTGGCTAACACCCAAAAAGCTAGCATTGCGTTGAGCAGGGACATGCCCAGATTTCTTCAGGAGGCTCCTTGGTAGTGGGGACACATTTTGGGATACTTCTATGAGGGTTTTGTCCCATGATCCCAGGAAAAGGGCAGCTTCTTTCATAGATTTCATAGACATTAGGGCTGGAAGGGACCTCAGAAGATCATTGAGTCCAGCCCTCTTCCCAAGGGGCAGGAAGTCAGCTGGGGTCATAGGATCCCAGCAAGATAAATGTCCAAATTTCTCTTGAAGACGTTCAATGTAGGTGCATGAACCACCTCCGATGGCAGGCTATTCCAGACTTTGGGGGCTCGGACAGTGAAGAAATTCTTCTTTATGTCCAGCCTAAAATGGTCTTGCAGGAATTTATAACCCTTTGACCTTGTCATCCCTTGGGGCGCTGTGGTGAACAATCATCCCCCCAGATCCTGGTGACCACTCTGATAAACTTATAAGTGGCCATCAGATTGCCCCTGAGCCTACGCTTTTTGTCACAGGTCAGCTGGGCACTGTGAGTATATCAATTTAGCCACTGGGCCATTTGGTTCGCAATCAAGGAGGCAGAGTTGGAAGTAAAGCAATGGCAAATTTATTATAGCTTACACACACACACAACAGTTAACAGAAAGATAAATGTAATAAGTAAATAATGGGGTTTTAAAGAGCTAATAGTAAATAATAACAACAGATAATAACAACAGAGAGATCCATCTGTCACAGGCTGGCTGGGCACTGCGAGGGTATCAGCCACTGGACTGTTTAAAACAACAGATAGACAGACATAGGTTGGCAACTGTAACAGGGGCGCCTCTTTGAGGTCCGTTTACTGGTGGCCCCGCCCACCTGTTATGGGCCAACCACCTTCCTTCTCGCCTGCCATGCCTTGTTGTTAATTGATTAATAGATGTAATTAAGTGGGAGGCTGCTCATTTCCTGCCCTGATGCCAGGGGGTGCTATCTGCGGCTCCGTTCCTTCCTTACACTGCAGCTCAAGCCTCGCAGATGGAACTGACGTTGTTCAGTCTGGGCCTTATTATAATTTGGCCTCCCTGGGCTCTCCGCTGCCCTGTTTCATGCTGTGCCTTCCCTGGCGCTCGGGCTCTCCATAGCCCCGTCTCACACTGCGCCTTCCCCAGTGCTCGGGCTCCCCGCAGCCCTGTCTCGCTCCGCGCCTCTCTGGCGCTCAGGATCTCCACAGCCCTGTCTCGCTAACCACCTCACTGGCGCCTAGGCTTTCCACAGCCCTGCAAAGTGCTGTGCTCTCTCTGGCACCGGCATCAGTGTACCCCAAAAGCCGTTCCCTTTCTGGCGCGGGGATCAGTGCACCCCAAAAGCTTCGCCCTCTCCGGTACCGGGGTCCCCATGCTGCCATGGGTCCCCTATGAGGCCTCCTCCTTCCACCAGTCTTAAACAGCAAACAAAATGCAAGCCCCTGGGCTATAACATAAAATCCAAGCTGCCCGGCTATGATATCATTCAAACCATACCGGGGAATACTCCGTTGCTGCTCCTGCAGTCAGGCTTCTCCCCTTTGGTTGCTCTGGGAGAGCTCCTTCCCCCTTGGTTGCTGGCAGGGAACTGCCATCCTGGCCTCAGGCCTGGGGTTTATATGTGAGCCAGGCCCTGCCCTTTCCGGTCAGCTGACCGCTGGCAGGTGTGGGCCACTAACTCACTCTGGTTGCCCTGGTAACCAGCAGCTGGGGCTACCCACTCACTGCTAGGGCTCTTTCCTAGCAGTTTCCACTCTTTAAAGGAGCAGGGCACCTAAGTGGTCTGCGACAAGATTCTAAGTGCTCTGCGTCACACCTCCCCCGCTTAAGACCCTCACTCACTCGAGTGGGTCTTCATATTTTCAGGTATTGCATCCATCCTG
Source organism: Alligator sinensis (assembly GCF_000455745.1). Taxonomy (NCBI): domain Eukaryota; kingdom Metazoa; phylum Chordata; order Crocodylia; family Alligatoridae; genus Alligator; species Alligator sinensis. Next base: position 181,658 of record NW_005843177.1, read on the forward strand.
GGCTTCTCTCAGCCTTTCTTCAGTTACCTGGAAACTCAGGAACAGGAGGCGGAGGTTTTCAGGTGCCTCCTACTCGCCTTTTCCCCGAGGGTGCACCATGTGGGATTTGCTGGGAGTTACCCTGCCACAGGTAGTCCCCCCACATTAGCCAGCCTTGGTAGGGCGCAACTTAGGCCTGTCTTTTCTCCTCTTCTATGGCCTTTAGATGATCACGAGGATGGCTCTGGGCATGGTGTATTCTTCCAGCCGAGACTGCAGGCGCAGCACCGTAGTCATTGGGAGCCCGCCTCTTTGCTGCCCCTCTGTCCTTCTCCACTCGCCATTTGTAAGGTCTTGGCCTTCCTCTTCCTGTCACCTAACCGGCTGGCAGGGCTTGAGCCTTACCCCCTACTTGACCGGCCGGCCGTGACTTGAAGGTTCTGGACTTAAAGGGGCCACCCTGCCTTTTAGTAACAGGGTCAGGGTTCCCTGTTACAGCAACTTACCGATAGTCCCTCAATGCCAGGCACGTGCCAGGTGATTCCAGCGAAGTCAGGCATCCCCGATCAACGCTGTCCAAGGGATTACCAGGGAAGATCCCTTGATCAGGATCCCATCCTCACTCACACGGGGAGTCGGGGGTCCGGGTGTGGAACACCAGTGACTGTGCTGTTCCCTCCTTCCTGTTGGTCAACTGACGCACACGCTTTTTATACCTAGTCTTATGCTAATCTGTTGGCTTTAGAGCCATTCACAATCTTGTCCTATAGCTGTTACCCTATGGGATTAAAAGGTGTTAAAAATTATTATAAAAGGTTACTACCCAAACTTGGGTTTATCCAATAAGCAAATTACAACGCAGCATCTTCAGGTTTGAAATTAACATTACCCCGCCTAAATCCAACCCCTTTAGATCTCTCTGACTATGCTTTTTGAGACAGGCTTTCCTGGAATGTGCAGCATTGCATTGAAGGCTCATATTCATCTTGTGGTCAGTCATGACCCCCAAGTCCCTTTCAACTGTAGTGCTAACCAGCATAGCATTGCTGAGCCTATAAGCATGCTGCGGGTTTTTCCTCCCAAGGTGGAGAACCTTGCATTTTTTGGTGTTAAACACCATCAGGTTCTCATCCGGCCATTTCTTGAGCCTGTCAAGATCTGCTGGAACACAATCCTGTCCACAGGTATGGATTCTGTACCCCAGAGTTTGGTATCATTGGCGAACTTGGCCAGTCCACTTCTGGCCTATGATGCTCGCCAGCTCCTTAAGTACCCTGGGATGTAGATTGTCAGGGCCGGCTGACTTGAAGGTATCCCGCCTCTCAAGGTGTTCTTTCACGAGGTCAGCATTGATGGAGGGCAGGGAATCTCCCTCACCCAGGCCCCCCTGTCCCGTAGTGGGCAGGGACGTCCCATGGGACTGATGAAAGACCGATGCAAAGTACCCATTTAATAGGTTGGCTTTTTCCTGGGCGTCAGTTGTCAGTTGCCCCATCTGGTTC
>NW_005843177.1:183863-185657 GCF_000455745.1 Alligator sinensis
GTAGTAGACTCCCACCATTGTGTCCCCTGTGCCGTGTTCCCCACGGATTTTAACCCAGATTGTCTCCAATCATCCACCCTAGGTGCCAATGTCAGCTTGCAGGGACACGTTGCTCTCCTTAACATAGAGAGCTACACCCCCGCCCCTTTTATCTACTTGATCTTTCCTGTGCATGGTATAGTCATCTATACTCGTGGTCCAGTCATGGGTGGAGTCCCACCAGGTCTCCGTTATCCCTATGACGTCATAATTGTCCTTGTTGAGCAGGAGGATGAGTTCTTCCTGTTTATTCCCCAAGCTCCTGGCATTAGTGTACAGGCAGGCAAGTGTCCCCTGGGGGGCTCTTGCCTTGCCCACAGATTGTACCAGGGCTGGGGCAGGGGTGGGCTCCCTTAAGTGCCGTGATCTGCTGGCTTTGCAAGGATTGCTCAGCGGGCCAGCAGTGGCGGTTTAAAGCCCGGTGGAGCCGGTCAGCCAGTCTGGCTGAGAAGAGCCTCCTCCCTAGGGGAGAGAGGTGGAGGCCATCCCTTCCCAGCAGCTCGCTGCCTCTCTCGCCAAAGAGCGGGCTGTGGTCATGAAAGCCAAAGCCTTCCCGACGACACCGACGCCGCAGTCTTTGGTTGACCACATAGATCCTCCTGTCCCTCCTCAGCCCATAGCCTGAGACTGGGAGGATCGACGAGAACACCACCTGTGCCCCCAGACCCTTGAGCCCCGCTCCCAAATCCCTGTAGCGCCTCATGACCTGGCTGGGAGCGCTCCGAGCCGTGTTACTGGTGCCCACATGGATGAGGAGCATGGGGTAGTGGTCTGTGGGCTGGAGGAGCTTAGGGCTCTTCTCCGCAATGTCTCAGATGCGGGCCCCCGGGAAGCAGCAGACTTCCTGGGCTGAGGGGTCAGGATGGCAGATTGCCCCCTCAGTCCCCCTCAAACGTTGCGTTTTGTCTTGGGGAGAGTGGGAGCGGTAGCTGCAGTTGGGCCCGTGTTGGCTAGGGGAGCTGGCAACTCAGCAGGCTCTGCTGGGGCTGAAGAGGTTCATACCTGTTGCAAAGCTCCAGCGGGGCGGGGGCCTTGGGGCCATTGACCACTTTGGTCCAACCCCTGGGCTGGACACAGCGGGAGGTCCTCAAGTCCTCCCTTGTCCTGGAGGGAGACTGTGGTCTACCCTCCGCCTCCCCGGGGGGAAGGGCCTGGCAGTAGGAGTCGATCACCTGCTCGCAGTCCCTGATGGCACGCGGTCTCTGGACTGTGGCCTGGAGCTCCTCCAGCTGGCGCGCCAGAGACCCCAAAAGGGAGCAGACCCCACAAGGGGAGGTGTGCCCCCAACTCCCGTCCCGATCCCCCCATTGTGGAACAGGTTTGGCTTGTTTTTAAAACCCGCCGCTTTATTTTTTCTCATGAGACTTGGCAACTGTCCCCAGACGGGGTGCAGCGTGAAGCGGGCTGCGGGTCGGGAGCGAGGGGCACCGGCAGGGCTGTGGCGGGGGGCAGGGAGGAGAGGGGTCTGTGGTGCACCAGGGCAGGGGGCTCTGGGATGTGTCACACGGGGGTGGCCCAGGGGCTCTGTGGGCAAGGGATGGGGCAGGGAAGAGGTGGACCCCGCCCCCCTGGCAGCATGGCAGGGGAGCTGTGCCCAGATGCTAGAGCTGTGGGGCCGGGGGGGGGCAGGGAGCTGGGGCCTTGGGGGGCTGCAAGGCCCACGATGGTGGTGGGGGTCATGCATCCTTACCCCCCAGTTTCACTTCCAGCAGGAAGATCTCCGCTACACCTGACCTTATGGAGGAGGGGAGGGGG
>NW_005843177.1:187710-189258 GCF_000455745.1 Alligator sinensis
GTCTCATCCTCATGGCCAGGGGTTGAACCCCACGTCCCCCCACTGCTCTGTGGGGATCAGGCCTCTCCCACGTTTCACACTGATATCTCCTCCTTCGTTTCGTCCAGCCGCCGTCCCCTGAGTCTTCCCCATTCGTGGGACTCCTGGGGCTTCCCTGCGCAGCAGTGTCGTGGCAGCGCGGTCTCCCTTTGCCTTCCCAGCGTGCTCGTGTCATCTCCACTTCATGGTGCCGACAAATCCACTGCCAGGTGTTCCTGGGATTTGCACTGATTTCCGCCCTCTCTCGCCTAGCGTGTCCTGTGCAATCACATTTACACCACAGCGTGCTCGGCTCAGTGCTGGCGACATCCCCTTTCTCCCCCGTTGGAGATGCCCCGGCAGACGGTGATGAAGTCGTCTCGGCCTCTGGTGCTCCCACACGTGGATGCCGCGTTTCCTCGGCTCCTCCTCACCTCACGCACGTGCACGCGCTGCAACCCGGGTCCTTCGCACCAGGAGTCACTGCGCACCTCTGTCCACGTCCTTCCCCACAGCTTCATCTCCACAAATACTGCGGGGTTTAAAATGAAGTTCCTGGAAGTCACGGACACGGACAAAAGAAGTGGGAAGCAGACATTTCCCAGCAAGTGAAAGCCCACTGGCTTCGCTGGCTCTGTGGGCTCTGGCTTTGCTGGATTTCCTTGGAGACCCGTGCTCTCGAGCTCACTCTGCCATAGTCCAACGTTTTCTTGTCTTCCCTCAAAGCCCCTCTGCGTGTCACATGCCCGTCGCTGTGACTGAAAGGCGTGGGCTAGGTTGAGGGCCAAGGGAAACCTACTTTCCTTCCCGGAGGATCTCTAATGCGGCAACCTTCCTTTTACTAGGTCCATTTGCTTTAATGGTGCTTTCTTTTCCCCTCCGTTTCCCCCAAAGCATTGCCTCCGGGAAGGGCTTCAGAGCTTTCTCCAGCCCAGCAAAGACCACACGGACCATTTCTACATCGCGGGCTTTCACTTCCTGCGAAACATCTGCTTCTCCCTTCTTTTGTCCACATCCCCGACTGCCAGGAACTGCCTCTTCCACCCGGCAGTGTTTGCCCACCCGTGCACTCGTCTCCCTGCTGGGGTGATGCTGTGGAGGGCTGGGGGGGGGGCAGGAGTGAGGGGTGCCACAAGGTGGGGGGCAGGAGCGCAGCACAGTGGCAGTGCCAGGGGCTGGGGGGCAGGAGTGAGCAGCGCCAGCATGGCGGGGGAGAGGGGCTGTGGTCAGGAGTAAGGGGCAGTGCAGGGCCAGGATTCAGGAGCGAGGGGCAGCCCCACGGGTGTTTATGATACCTGTGGGCTTAATGGCGTGGTTTGCACATGCACGTTCCCTGCCTCAGTTTCCCTTTCTTGCACCCTCTGTCACCAGGGGAAAGCATGGGTTAAGGAAGCAAGAGGGGGAGGGAAGGGGACAACTCAGCCCCGGGGAAGGGCCATCGCGACGGCAATGCACACGAAGACGCAGCCGGGAGCAGCCACCAGGAGCAGCGCGGAGCCCCGCACCAGCCCGGACACGGGGGCCGGGGCC
>NW_005843177.1:189824-190894 GCF_000455745.1 Alligator sinensis
GAGCGGGCGAGCGGCGGCTGGGCCGTGTCCGGCAGCGGGAGGCACCGTCCGGCGCGACGTGCGGGTCCGGCCCTGCTCCCGCAGCGCAGCAGCGCCTCTTCTCCCGGCGGCCCGAGAGCGTTCCCTGCCCTGGACAGCACTGCCCTTGCGTTTCCCCCGCCTGCCCTGCCCTGAGCCTGTGGGCGTGGATGTGACACAGCTCCAGCATCGCTCCAGCTCGTTCCCGGAGCCGTGTCCCTGCCGGCCCGGCATGGGGCTGTGATGACCGCCCCGGGCTGGGACACAGTTACTGGGGCTCATCTTCCCCCTCGTGCCCTGAGCAAGAGCTGTGGGACGTGGAGTCTCCCTTCTCCCCCGTCTTCCACACACCACAGCCTCCGTCTGCCTTAGTGCCAGGCCGGTGCAGGAGACGAGCAGGGCTTTCCCCGTGCCCGCAGCCCCAGCGCTGCCCTGTGCGCTCTTCCCCGCCCGCAGGTGCTGGGACCCCGAGCAGCGCTGAGCAGAAACCTCCTGGAGCAGAGCCTGTGAAGCTGGAGCTGCAGAGGACTTGCCCGGGGGGGCAGGGGCCGGGCCTGGAGGTGAGCAGGGCACCGGGTGCGGTTGTGGGGAGCACAGCTGGGGCGCAGCTCGGGGCGCGCCGTAAAAAAACAAACAACAAGAAAAACACAAAAAAAAGATGCTGGGAGCAGAGAGACCTGAAGAGCATCAGGCCTGTGGTGTCAGACGCTGAAAACGGCCCAAGCTGGCATTAGCAGGAGCTCCCTCCCAAGTGCAGATACCAGGGGCGCTGGCACGGGACAGGCTGGCGAGAGTGCGTGGAAACGGGTTCCCTGCCCCTAAAAGTGCCGGCCCGGCTGCCTCAAGGGACGGAGCCGACAGACAGTGATGAGCTGGGCTGAGGCCCACACGTGAGCGCCCATGTCCACAGCTGCATCCACCTCGCGTGTCAGCCGAGTAACGGGGGATGTTGCAGCCCTGCCCGTCCTGGCTCAGCCTGCAATGAGCTGTGGTGCGGAGTGATTGCAGACAGGGCCGTGGGGCTGGGAGCAGCTGGCCCAGGAGACACTGAT
>NW_005843177.1:191494-199718 GCF_000455745.1 Alligator sinensis
TCCAATTTCAGCAGTTCCTTGGCAACACTATCTCCCTTTGCCTTCTCAGCACATTCATATCGTCTTCAATTTATTGTGCGTGAATTCACTAACAGCTCTTGGAAATTATTTTTCTTCTTTCTTCTTCCATCTTTTTTCTCAGGACACTAGCATGTCCTGTCCAAACGCATTGAATAATCCAAGCGTTCTCAATTCTGTGATCTCTAAACCCCATTTCTCCTCCTGTGGTTATGACCCAGGAGAAGTTCATGGAGGTCTCTGCCTCTTCAACACCTGGATGATGCATTTCCTTAACACTTCCTCTAGTGACACGTGGACCCGTGATGTTACCCAGGTGCTTCTACCAGGGGTCACAGGAAGCTTCTGTCCATTTCCTTCCTAACAACTCCCTCTCTGGCTTTGCTGTATTTCTGTAAAGACCTGTGCTCTGAAGCTTAGTCTGCCATTCTCAAAAGCTTTCTTCTCCTCCTCCTAAAGCCCCTCTGCCGATCAGACAACCGTCACTGTGATAAGAGAGGTGGGCTAGGTGCAGGAGCTAGTGAAAAGCAGTTTTTATTTCCAGAGGATCTCTAATACAGGGGATTGTTCTGGCTTCTGCGCAGGGTTGACAGTACTTATGTTTCAGTAGATCAGTTTGCTTTTCTCTTGCTTCCTTTTTTCTCCCTTTCTCCCAGAGGATTTCCTTAGGGAAGTGCTTAAATGCTTTCTCTAGCTCAACAAGGACGACATAGACCATTTCTACATTGTGCCCTTTCACATGCTGTGAAACGTGTGTCCTTCTGCCTCCTTTTGTCCATGTCCATGAGTCCCAGGAACTTCGTGTTTAAACCCTGCAGTATTTGCCGACCTGTGCGGTCATCTCCCCTCGTTGGATGATCGTCCCATTGGTGGGATTATTGCTCAGTTGCAGCTACAATTGCTCTAAAATCATCCTCTCCTATGCCCTGATGATGCTGACTTTACCCTCTCTCCCAGAAAAAAGTCTCGTTGTCAGCCACCTGTCATGGATGCTCTTCACTGCCACAAGTCCTCGCTGTAAAACTTAACTGAGAAGAAGTTAACTTCCAGTCCTTTGCCTGGAATTACACGGTGATAAGATGAATGTTATCCACCCCTGTGTGGGCCCAATAGCTCTTCTTTCTGGTACCTTTTAAACAGTAAAAGCTTTATCTTTCTGCCCCCTAGTACATCACGAATCGCTGCATCTCCATGCCTGTCCCTGGTGACTGTCAGTTTGATGCACTTTCTATACCAGGGAGTGGTTGGTGCTTTGTTTCCTCTCACTGTCTGTCCACCATCTGGGTGATAAGGACTATGCTCTGCTTCCCCCTGCGATGCCTTCTCTTCCAGCCTAAATGCCCGTCCTGGCTTGTCTGTCAAGGCCCTAGTAGAAACCTTGAGTTCTTAAGATCCCTTCCCCCAAATCCCATGCGGTTATTCTGCATCCAGTACCCAGTCACTAACCCTCTTTAACCACTGCCCCAAACAGGATATCGAGGTCCCACACCTGCCTTAATCTGCAGCATCCAGCAAGGACAGGTGGAGCTCTGGGTCTGTGATGATGAGGACCGTTGGAAAATCTCCAGATCGGAGGACCTCGTGCCAGGTGGGTTGTGGCTGTCCCCTCCACTCTACTCCGCTCTCAGAAATGCTGCAAGTGCAGAGTGCCGGGGGGATCTGCAGACCTGCTCTGTGCTGACCTCAAACACAGCACATTGTGCTGTAATGTGTCCAGGCAGGTGTTGTTCCCATTCCCTGAAATTGAAAGCTATGGAGAAAAGCAGCCCTTCCCTTTTTGTTCCCCAGATTGTTAGGGGCTAGAAGGGACCTTGCAAGATCATAGGATCCAGCCCCATGCACCAGGCAGGAAAGCCAGCTGGGGTCAGGTGACCATCCAGTTGTCAGTTGAAGATGTCCAGAGTGATTTGCACCACCTCTGGAGGGAGCTTCTACCACTGTCTGGATACCCTGACTATCAAGTTTTTCCTAGACTTGAGCCTAAAAATGTCTTCCAGGAGTTTGTGGCCATTACTCCTGCTTTTTCCCAAAGGTGCCCTGGTGAGCAGTTGTTCACTGAGCCCTTGATGTAGTGGTAAGCTGCTACCAAGTACCCCCTCAGCCTCCTCTTCTTCAGGCTGAAGAGGTCCAGGTCTCTCCTTGTACGGTCTGCCTTGCAAGTCTCTGATGATATAGGTGGCTCTTCTCTGGACCCTCCTCGGTTTTTCCACATCCTTGTTGAAGTGCGGCGCCCAGAACCGGACACAGTACTGCAGCTGTGGTCTCCCCAGTGCCGAGTATGGCGGAAAAATCACGTCCTTAGTTTTGCATGAGATGCATCGATTGCGTACCAGAGTATTGTTTGCCCTGGTGGCTACCACATTGCACTGAGGGCTCACGTTCATGCAATGGTCAGTTGTTACCCTTGGATCCCTTTTGGTCATGGTGCTAGTCAAGCTGGCACCACCGAGCCTGTAAGTGTATTGGGGATTGTTTGCACCAAGGTGCAGGACCTTACACTTCTCAGTGTTGAACTTCATCTGGTTCCAATTCGCCCAACTCTCCAGCCTGTCCAGGTCTGCCTAAATCCACAGCCTGTCTTCAGGGGTGACCATGCTCCCCTGTAACTTGGTGTTGTCTGCAGATTTGGCCAGTGAGCTGTTCATGCCCCCACAGTCAAATCATTGATAAAGATGTTGAAAATCACTGGACCAAGCACAGACCCCTGAGGGACACCACTGGCCACTTCATCGCCAGGACAACACAGATCAGTTCATAAAAACTCTCTGGGTCCTACCTCACAGCCAGTTTCCTACTCGCTTAACCGTTGAGCAGTTAAACCCAGAATCCTCCAATTTCCCCACAAAGATATCCTGAGATATTGGATCAAAGGCCTTTTGGAAGTCTAAGTATATAATGTCAGCCTCCTCTCCCTTGTACAGGTGCTGAGATACCTGGTCCTAGAAGGAGATGTGGTTGGTAAGACCAGATCTGCCTGCGACAGCCATGCTGGCTGTTGTTCAGGATCCTACCCTCCACGAGCATATCGCCTGTAAACTCCTTGAGTGTTTTCTACGATTTTCCCTGGGCTACAGGTTAGACTGAATGGACCATGGTTGCCCGGGTCCTCCTCCTTCCTCTTCTTGAAGATAGACCCAATATTGGCCCTCTTCCAATCCCCCATGGAAATCCGCATGGTGTGCAGAGGCTGTCCTTGGCTTTTCCTGGCCAAGTTGGGCTGGAACTTGGGAAGTGTTTCATCCTGGTCTCGGGCTGTGTTAAATGGCTCATGGCATGGGTGGGATTCGCAAGGTTTCCTGTTGTGGAGAAAACTGAATTCCTTCCCCCCTCTGGTTTTCCAGAATTGTCCCCTTCCTTTTTCCTCTCTGGGGCCCTGAGTGTCACAAAGTCTGAAGTTCAACACCAGTCCAGGTTCAGGTTCATGGCAAGGCCTTTGTCCTGGTGCAGATTCCTCTGACTTGGCAGGCTACCTGGCACTTGTCAGCGGAGAAAAGCTCCCTGGGCTCATTCCCTGCACCTGAACGTGTCCTGGAAGCAGAGCCCCGTTTCTCCCAGAACAGGGAGCCACAGCTGTAAGTCCTGCCCTCCTCCTCAGCCCATTAGAGCATGAAAGCATTCAGGCTTCGTGCACATGTCCCACATGTGCTTGTCCCAGCAGGGTCCAAGTTGGTGGGGCTGATGCTGGGACAGAAACCCTGACAGTCTGACTTCGAACTCCACGGAGTAGGGAACATTAGCCCTGCACAAGCATCTGCCTCTCCCTCCGCCCCAGCACATGGGTTTTGGAAGGAAGACCTTGATTTCTTGAGTGAACACAAGTGTTGAGGTCCAGGCCTGCTGGGAGGCCCATTCCAGCAAAAGGAATAGCAGTTTTACCCCTTGCCAGGAATGGCAAGGAATAGTGTGGCGTTTGTTCCCCACACAGGAGGTGCCTGGTTCCTGAGCAGAGATGAGGAGCAGCCTCCTGCGGAAGGGCCTGCAGACCTGGAGCCATCATGGACTGGCCCAGGGAGTTTGGGTGAGATGGACTCCCTGAGACTTGAGAAGGAGCAATGGCACAAGAGTCAGGTGAGGCCCCAGAAGGAAAATGTACCGGTGAACCAGGTACCATCTCCATTTGGGCTTGAGAGTGGAGAGGGGCAGACCCCAGAAAGAGCGCTGGGTGCGGGGGAGAATTTGTGGAGCTGAGGGACATAAAGAGCCACAAGAAAGAGGCACTGCATCCCAGGCAAGAGACTGGGGAGGGCCTCGGGGGAAATCAAGAGCTCACTGGCAAGCACAGGAGCATAGCCCAACCCTGTCCCAAAGTCAGGAAAACCTTTAATTGCCCATCACTCATTGCTCTTCATAAGAAAAGGCACGCTGGGGAGAGAGCCCATATATCTATCAAGTGTGGGAAGAGCTTCCCCTGCCTCTCAACCCTGGTTGCTCACCCCAGATCCATTCTGGAGAGCGTCCCACTCCTTCACCAAATGAATGATCAGCTTTGTGTGCCCCTCGGGCCTGGTGAAACACCTACATGTCTACAGGGGGAAGCTTAGGTACCGGTGTGCCAAGTGTGGCAAGACCTTCACCCATTTCTTCTCCCTTTCTCGGCACCAGCACATCCACCTGAGGAGCGAGACACACCACTGTACTGGGTTTGGGAAGAACTTGTGCTGGCAAGACCAGTCCCAGCAGCAGTGTGCGCAGAGGGAGACGCAGCCACAGCATGGCACCAAGTGTGGGAAGAGCTTAAGGCAGCCCTCCAACCTGGCCAAGCATTGGTGCATGCACGCAAGGAAGAAGCCACACCAGTGTTCAGAGTGTGAGAAAAGCTTTGCCCACTATTCCAGCTTGGCCCGGCATCAGATCATCCACACAGGGAAGAAGCCACATCAGTGCTTGGAGTGTGGGAAGAGCTTCACCCAGTTCTCCACTGTGGCCCGGCACCAGCTCATCCACACAGGGGAGAAGCCACATCAGTGCTCGGAGTGTGGGAAGAGTTTCGCCCGAGCCTCCCACTTGTCCCAACACAAGGTCACACACACTAAAGAGAAGGCACATCAGTGCTCAGAGTGTGGGAAGAGCTTCACCCAGTTCTCCACTGTGGCCCGGCACCAGCTCATCCACACAGGGGAGAAGCCACATCAGTGCTCGGAGTGTGGGAAGAGCTTCAACCGGTCCTCCAACCTGGCCCAACACCAGCTTATCCACACGGGAACGAAACCATATCAGTGCTTGAAATGTGGGAAGAGATTCACTCAGGCCTCCAGTCTGGCCCAGCATCAGCTTATCCACACAGGGGAGAAGCCACATGGGTGCTCCGAGTGTGGGAAGAGATTCACTCAGGCCTCCAGTCTTGCCCAGCATCGGCGTATCCACAGGAGGGAGAAGCCACATCGGTGCTCAGAGTGTGGGAAGAGCTTCACCCAGTCTGCCAGCCTGGCCCGGCACCAGCTCATCCACATAGAGAAGAAAACACATTAGCGGTTAGAGTGTTGGAAATGTTTCCCCCACTTCTCCCCCACTTCTCCAAGCTGGCCTGGCACCAGTCCATCCACACACGGGTGCATCTGTAATGCTTCCAGCAATGCAGGAAGGGCTTGGGGACGTATACCTGCTCAGCACCTTCTAGTGCAGTGCAGGAAGAGTTCACCTATTGTTCAGCCCTGATAGGGCACTGCAGAACCCAGAGGACACAGAGGCTAGCCACCAGGGTTTGATGCAGGGTTGGGATAAAAGGAAAGGCCTCAGGCAGAGGCTAGTTCAGGTGCTGGGAGAACCTGTGAGGAGATGACCTTTGCCTCAGCCTTGGAGCTTGTGCCATCCCCATCATTCTGTGAAAAAGTCAGTGCTCCCAGGGGCAGAAGTGCCTTCACAATACGGTGCCCTCTCCAAGACAACTGGCTCCATATGACACCCAGGGCCTGGCTTCAGTCAAATATAAGCTTTGTCCTTCCTCCTGCTCCCAGGGTCCTGGGATGTGAGGCTCCTGAGTTCCAGGGAGGAGGATATTTATGGTGAGGAATCATTCCCTGCCTTCTACCCTGGCCTTGCCTTTCCTCCTCACCACATCTCTCTCCCAGGCCTGCACATGTCCATCAGGGTCTGCAAGAAGCTGCCACTGCCGCCCCATGAGTCCAGTTTGGCAGTTTTGTTTCTCAACCCCTCACCATAACTGCACCACCAGGTGCCAGCTGCCCCCCCCCCCCCCCCCCCCTCCCCACCCCCAACACACCCTCTTCATCCCGGTCTCTACAACAGATTCTTTGCTAATCACACCCACAACTTAGCACGATATCCCTGCGGTTGGTCTCTATGTCCTCTCCAGAGCTGTGAAACGGGAACAGAGCAGGGCCCAGAATCTCTGTGATTTCCCAGCCCCTTCCCTTCCCTTCCCTTCCCTTCCCAGAGGATTCACCACAACCCAGGGCATGTTGTTCACCCTCGGGAGCAGGAGCTGGTCACACTCGAGGCATTGCATCCATGGACCGCTGTGCGGCCAGGACCTGCCCTTCTGGATGAACCTCTGCCAGGGGGAAGTAGAGTGTCTGTTCTGGGTTCAGTGCGTTTAGTAGAGGGAAAGGAAGTTAGCCTGTGCTGGGTCATATCTCTTCTGTGGAAGCATGGAGAAAGTATGAATGCATCCTGTGGGTAAAATGCAGCAAGGTGTAATCTCCCATTGGGAATACTGAGGCTTCCCTGCCACTATCAAAGCCATTTGGCTCCATACGTGTCCTGTGGGGCCTACTCCAAGAGGTTAATAACCCATCCTGGAGCACACTCACTCATTTCCTTAACTGTCCTTTCTGCTGATACCCCGCAGTGTATTAAACTGCTGCCTCCCTTTCCCTATATTATAACATTTAAGAAAACCTTGTGACTTCTGAATGAACCTCAGTTTTTTGGCAGGAGGGCTGGTTTGTCTTGTTGGAGGTGGCCATAGAAAGAAGGGAGGGAGGGAGAATTTGTTCGACACACTTTGAATGTGCCCATTACTTGTTGAATTTGAAGGGGGCAGTTGAGATTGGGGGCAATGCATGTAGGTGAGGGAGTGTGTGTCACAGGAACTGAAGTCCGAACTACCCCTTCCTAAGAGGGGAGCGTGGCTGCAAGGCAGTTCAGGTCTCCTGATGTTTCTTCACAAGGCCTGACTCCAAAGCCGGCTTCTCGAATGCAGTTCCCACTGTTTTTTGTGACAGTCCTATGCAGAAGAGAAAGGTGCGTTACAGAAGAGCTGCATAAGGATCTGTTGCCAGGGCCCTGAGCAGGGTTGAACCGGAGCACAGGGAGGCACCTAAGTCCACCAAGGCCCCTGCAGCCGACTTCTCTCCCACGCCAGCTCCAGCAGGTGACCAAGAGCATGGGAAAGTCCCGCTGGGAGCCTGGGGATTTAGGTCTCCACGTACACCCGTGGCCACAGCCATCGTAGGTTCCAGTTCCTGTTGGCTGATGGCATTGTCTCCAGGAGGGATAAAGTCAGTAGATCTTCCCTTTTGATTTCTTCCCTTGGTTCAGACTGCAGAGACCCAAAGGGCTGCTGCGCAAGGTGAAGTTGGAGGTGGTGATTTACAGCTCAGCTGCACTCTCTGCATCTGGTGGCCTGTGTCAGGTTTTGCTAGCTCTCTCCCCACCCTCCGAAGTAAAAACCTCCCGTTTTCCTGGCCTGTGGAAGTCCAGTGAGCCTTTGAATATCTGAAATGGGCTTTCACCTCTGCCCATGTGCTAGCTTCTCCAGACACCACCTTGTCTTTTATGGTAGAAATAGATGCATCCAGCACCACAATAGGTGCAGTGCTCTCACAATGGCAGGGCCCAGACCAAATCCTGCAGCCCTGCACCTTCTAACAGGTCACAAAACCCAGTTGCCAACCTACAGCCCAGAAATTGTCACAAGAAGCAAGGAGGATTCCCACTTGTATATCAAAAATCATAGGGGGTAGGGTTGCAAGTCAGCTGGCCAAGGGGAGGGAACAGGTAAAACGTAAAGAAACGTCAACATTGTGGTAGCATACATTCAGCACCTTAATTCCCTGCCACCCCCAACACCTCCAGAAGTGTTCCCCAAACAAGCATTTAGTCCCACGAGCGATCAAACACCCGCAGCTGCCCCCAAGTCTGGATCCAGCTCTTTCTGTCCATGTCCTGGCTGACAGGCAGGGAGATTTCCAGCTCCACTGTGCACTCCTCTGTGCAGGGCTGGCCAGGCTCCACCTGCATGCTG
>NW_005843177.1:200029-203661 GCF_000455745.1 Alligator sinensis
AAAGGACACTTTGGAAGAAATGTTTGACTTGTGAAACCTTGCCTTGTATTTGAAGGGTGATTGTAGGTGAGCAGCCTTTGCCCCTCGCCCCCTATCCCTCCCGTGTGAAATTCTTATTCAAGATTAAAGTGACTGAGATTAAACTTGTGGGAGTGCGTTCATCTCAACGATCCACACGTGGGGGTTTCATGCAATTTAATCAATTCATGTTGCCCTCATAATGACAGCTTCATAGGACTAATTGTCTCAGTTATCCCCACACAGGCAAGCCATGGCTGCTGTTCATGGCCACACCTCCCCACCCCCAGGGCAAGACTAAACACGGGATGCAACAGGACATGGCCTTCCTGTGCCCTGTTCAGAGCTCTTTGGCCCACTCCAGGTGCAGGAGGCGGATTCCTGGGGCGGGCAGGGCTTCCACTGTCGCTGCCTTCATGTCTGGCCATAGGCTGCAGAAGGGTGGGCTGATGGGGCTCAGCCCCACCCAAACGCAGGGCAGCAAATATAGCCGGAGGGCAGCCCAGCCACAGGCTGCTGCCGCAGGGGGGAGGGGGGAAGGGGTACACACACTCAGATACTCGGCACACTCGCAGCCAGGATCACAGTGGACCCAGCCACGGGCAGGTTAGTTTCTTTTAATCAGGCTTTTGTGTGGGGGGCAGACTGAGAGTGGGGTAGGGCCAGGGCGAATCATTCACCCCTGCCCTGCTCCCTCCTGTACTGTGGGGAGTGCCCCATGACCCAGCCCAGCCAGGGCCCCATTCATGGTGAATCGGGCCCTGGCCAGGCCAGGTCACGGGGCAATCAGAGCCTGGTGGCTCCTCCAGAGCCAGCGTGGCACTGGGGAGCAAAGGAGCAGGCACATGGGCCCCCAATCTTTGCACAGGGCAGGGGCAGGCCACAGCTGGGCTCAGCCTCTGCTCCTGACGTCCCCCCCTTGCTGCCACTACTGCTTTGAAAATGGCTACAGGTCATGTGCATCCTTCCACTGGGTGGGCCAGGCAGCAAGATGCATGGTGCCCTGCCCCACTGCATTCAAAACAGCAGTGGCAGTGAGCAAGGACACAGAGCAAAGGCTGAGCCCAGCTGCAGCCGGCCCTTGCCCCGTGCAAAGATGGGGGCCCACATGCCCCTCCCTGGCTCCCTGGTGCTGCGCCAGCTCTTCCTGGGGATGACTCGGGACGAGCGTGGGGTTCCTGGGGGCTCTGTCCTCTCTGGCCCAGCAGTGCAGCTGAAGCTCGCCCCAGTCCAGCCCCTGGGTTCGGGCCCCACTGGGCTGTGCGGGCCTGGTGCGGGGCAGTGCTTCTTTCCTTTCGAATTTTCTTTCCTCCCTCCTCTGGCCTCTTGTCAACCGCCCCCCCCGGCTTCATGTGCAGGCGCTCGCCACCCCCACCCTCCCGCCACCAACACCACAGGCTTCCTCGCATCAGGGAGCCCCAAAACTATACCTTGCAGGGAGCCCCCCAAAACTGGACTGGCCCTGTTCCTGAGGACTCCTGCCCAGCTCCCCCCTGCCTTTGACCAAATAACACAGACCTGACAGGGACTGGCAAAAGCCCTCCCCTCCTTGCCCACATTGATGGGACGTGTCTCTTCTCTCAGGTATGCCCCTGCCGCTGTTCTGCCTGTGCCTCCTCGCAGGGGGTGTCTGCATGAGATGCTTTACTGCGCAGGAGACTACTGCAGAGTAAAGTCTCTGTGGACCTGTGTGCAGGAGTTACTGTGCAGTAGATTAGTCTACTGCACAGCTGCACAGTTGTCTACCTATAAATACAGGCAGTGGTCTTCCCGCACAGTGGGTGCCTCTACATGAGATGCTGTCTCCGTCGCGACAAGCTATGGTGATGTAGCTTCGGTGGGAAACACCTGAGCACCGCCGGGGCTGTGTAGTACCTACCGTTACTGTGCAGTCATTTAATACTTGCTAAAAAAGTACTAAGGGCATGGGCGACTGGTGTCTCCTGAGTCTGGGGGGGCACCAGTGGTAAACCAATTGCTGACCGGGGCTAGGTGGTCCCCCAGCAGCTGCAGGTGCTTGTCTTAGTGCCCCCACTCCGCGTCCAGCGAGGGTCAATCTCTGGGGTAGGGGGGCATGTGTCAACACTTCTTATGGTGCCCCCACTCCCCAGCCGGCAAGGGCCAATCTCGGGGGGGGGGGGGGGGAGTTGGGTCATATGCCCCGCTATGCCTCCCTACACATCGCATATGACTAAAGGTGTCTATATATATGCTGCATGTATACCCGAAGTAGGGCTGTGAGAAATTTCAGTAGCTGTTTCATTTTGGAGGTGTTTCGGGCCATTTCGGCGCCTGAAACACTGAATCCGAATTGAAATGAAAGGTTCAGCAATATCTCTGAAACGAAATGAGGCATCCGAAACATTTTGGAAATGTTTCAGAAAATTTCAGAGTTTTGGAGCTGGACTTGCAGGGAAACAGCTGTATACTGCTGCCCTGCTGTGCGACTGGGCTCCGCAGGGAGCAGAGATCCACGCCAGCATCTTCTCACCGTCGCTGCCCACCCCACGCAGACGTGGGTCGCTGGGGCAGCTCAGGGCAGGCAATGGCGGTGAGGAGACCCCCAGCGTGGATCTCTGTTCCCTGTGGAGCCAGGTCATGAGGCAGGGACTAGCAGGCTTGGTCACTGCTTTGCACTGCTTCCCTGCCCTGTGACCCGGTGTGACAGGGATCAGAGATCCATGTGGGGGTCTCCTCGCTTGCATGGAGGGCAGAAGCCCTCTTCTTCCCCCGGACGAGACACCCGTGGCCGCGTCCTGCTCCTCCTGGCTGGGTAGGGCCATGCAAAGCTTCCCTTGCAGCCCGTTTGAAACAGATTCGGAGGAGATTTGGCACAGCTGAATCTCCAAAACAGATTCGGCTGAAACAAAGCAGGACAGTGATCCGAAACACCAAAACGAATCACTGTCCTCTGAAACAGCCAAATCCAAAAACAAATCAAAACATAGTCATTTTGCACAGCCCTAATACAAAGGCACTTTAGTGCTTTATTTAAAGCCCTTTAGTTAAACGTGGTTGAAAAATGAACACACGGGCCATGGCTTCGTGGGAGTTTCATGCCTTGCTGTGGTTCGGTGGAGTCGGCGGCAGGGGGAGCCAGACACGGCATCACCGAAGTCACTGTTACCAGTGAGTGGGCGAGCGAGTGATTGCTGCGTGCCATCTCCTTTGTTATAAAGAACAAATAAAGGAACAGAATAAAAATCAACTTGGTCAATCTTTTATCATTTTCACAACACCCTCCTGGAGGAAGGGAAGAAGGAAGTGAGCAAGCGGTGGAGGCAGGGGGTGCAGACAGCGTGCTCCCCACTCTGCCATCCCAGTGAGCACATCTGGAGCTGTGCTGGAGGGAGCAGGACAAGGGGGGGGCTCCTGATGTGGTGGGCAAGACCCCCCCAAACTGTGGTCCAGGAATCCTTAAGGCCATCTGCACCCAGAGTTATGAGAGGGCTTCTCTGGTCTCCAATCTCTGGTGTTCATTGTACTTCCCAGAGCCAGAGAGCAAGAAGTGGGGTGTTCACACAGGAAGGACCAACTGGCACACTGCACCCCATAATGCATGGTGGGAAAGCCCCACAGGCAAGCCCCTTTCCTACCCCATCTCCCCCCCCCCC
>NW_005843177.1:203677-209947 GCF_000455745.1 Alligator sinensis
CCCCCCCCAAAAAGGGGCCAGCCCCCTGAGCCCCCCTGCAGCGAGCCCCCCCGCCACCACACTGGCAGGCTCACCCCCAGGTTCCCCTGCACTCAGGAGGGGGGACAGTGGGGAATACACCCATGTCCCACCATCACTACATGGCCCAAAAGACACCTGCAGCCCCCCCCCCAGTGCTGTTCATCAGACCACACTGGATTCCCATGCACAATGGGGGCCAGTGGGCAATTACCCTACCAACAGAGACCCCCCTCAAAGCCCCCACAGGGTCCTGTCCACAACTGAGGGAAGCAGGTTAAACAGCCATGATCCCCTTCACACCAAAGGGGGAAAACCTTCCATGAGACCACGTACAGGTGAGGAAAGATGGCAGACCCAGAGAAACACTGCCCAGAGAATCATGCGGGGAAGGGAGAGGACGTGTGATACCCCACGCAGTGATGGGAATGCACAACGGCAGGCGACCACATTCACGGTGCCCTGGCCAACCACATCCGGCTACCTTGCAAAGTGAGGGGGGAGTAAGTAGGGTTACCATATTTCCAGGATCAAAAAAGAATATTTCTGTACCCTACCTCTGCCCCTCACTCCTAAGCCTCTGCCTCCCAGCCCTGCTGGTGCCCCTCATTCCCAACCCAGATTCCCCTACCCTCCCAGTCCTGCTGCCCACACAACTTGTACATGCACACGCACATGCACACACACACGCACACACACATTCTCTTTGTCTCTTAACTAGGAGAAGCTGGGGGGGGGGGGCATGCACAGAGCACATGAGCCCTGACAGCCAATCATCTTGCTTGCTGCTCCCAGCCCCAACCAGCCGAGCTGCTAGTGCCCAGGAAAGCAGAGGCAAAGTAAAAACCTGGACATTTGCAAGCATTTTAAAAACTGGTGGTCAGGACAGTGAGGCATCAGCAGGGTTGGGGGGGCAGGGGGCTGTGGGGGCCGGACAAGAGGACATGTCCAGGAGAACTGGGATGTATGGTTACCCTAAGGCCATGGTGCTGTGCGTGCCCAGGAGTCTGTTTGCCTAGGGCCCACTAAATGGTTAATCTGGCCCTGGCAAAAGGGGGAAACAGGGAACCGATCTCCCCACCTGCACGGGTTCATTGCAGCCAATGATGCAAGGTGTGCTGGGAGCCTGCACTGCCGCTCCCTTCTCCTTGCTCTCCTGAACGAGCTCTGAAGCAGAGCTGGAGGCGCTCAGGGGGCATCAGGGTGGTTCAGCCTCTGAACATGGAGCCACTGCTGGTGCTGCCTCTCTGAGCTTGCTCTGCAGCTCGGCGAGGGACAGCAATGATGGCTCTGTCCCAGGACCTGCAACACCTGGACAGTATCCATGGTCCAGTGGCAGACTGGCCGTCCTGGGAGCTGCTGAGCCTGAGGATAGAGGTCTTCCCCCGCATAGCCTTGGACAACCCCTGGAAACAGACTTGTTCATGGGCACCGTCTGCTTTCACCGGTGAGACAGGGAGGGTGACGTGATGGAGGATGTGGCCCAACACGGAAGAGAGGAGTGGCCAGGCAGGGGCAATGGGGAGCTGCTGGCCCTGACCAGCAAGGACGTGGTAGAGAAAATCTTTCCCAGAGGCAGAGCGGGTCAGGAAAGAGCCTGTGAGGGAGAGTGCGGGACAGGAAAGCACCAGGGACATCCCGGGCCAGGGGGTCTGTGTGCGATGGAGGCGGGGGCAGTACCTGAGCAAGGTCATGCATTGTTACTCTGATACCACTGCATTTGCACTGAGGAGAACACCTGCGGTTGCCACCTCACAAATCTGAAAAAGGCTTTCACTCAACAAGGACACTCCCCTGGAGGGAGGGATAGATTGCACTGTTGAAAGAGCTACCTGCATACCTCCTGAAGAATTGCTACGGTACAGAAGGAAAACCCCCATGAATCACACGCCACTGGTTATGACACATCACCTCTCCCTGTAACCTATACGGAAACTCCTCAAACCATTGCAACCCATGCTAGAAGAAGACCCGATTCCTCAAGAGATCTCAGAACCACCCATCCTAGCCCTCAAACAAGCACCGAACCTCACTAACCCCATCACCAGGAGCAAACTTCCTGTGGCCCAAAACACACCCAATGGATCAAGACTCCCACAGTGCAGAAGAGAGCGGGGTAGGGGAAGGGCGAATCATTCACCCCTCCCCCTGCCCGCTCCCTGCTGCACAAGGGGGATTGTCCCATGACCCGACCCAGCCGGGCCCCGATTCAGCATGACGGGGGCGCTGGCCGGGCCGGGTCATAGTTTCATAGTTTCATAGTTTAAGGGTTGGAAGGGACCTAATAGATCTTCTAGCCCGACCCCCCGCCAGAGCGGGAGAACAACCCAAAAAAAAAACAAAACAAAAAAAACAAAACCCACCACTCACCCTAAAAACAAAAACGGGACTCAAATGAGTCCAGCCAGGTAAGTATCCAGCCTCTTCTTAAAGACCCCCAGGGTAGGGGCCAGCACCACCTCCCTTGGAAGTTGGTTCCAGCTCCTAGCCGCCCTAACTGTGAAGTAGTTTTTTCGGATGTCCAATCTGTACCTCCTCTCCAGCAACTTGTGCCCATTACTCCTTGTTATGCCAGCGGGGGCTAGGGGAAACAGCGTCTCCCCCAAACCCTTCTGGTTCCCCCTAGTGAGTTTATAGACGGTCACCAGGTCCCCCCTCAGCCTTCTCTTGTGGAGGCTGAATAGGTTCAAGTCCCGCAGTCTCTCACTGTAGGGTCTGCCCTGTTGTCCCCGGATCATGCGGGTGGCCCTCCTCTGGACCCTCTCCATGTTGTCCACATCCCTCCTGAAATGGGGCGCACAGAACTGGACACAATACTCCAGCTGCGGCCTGACCAGCGTCGCATAGAGGGGGAGGATCACCTCCCTGGCTCTACTCGAGATGCACCTGTGGATGCACGACAAGGTCCGGTTAGCCCTGCCAACCATGACCTCGCATTGTCGGCCCATGTTCATCTTGGAGTCAATAATGACACCAAGATCCCTTTCCGCCTCCGTGCTCTCAAGTAGGGAGCTCCCCATCGTATAAGTGTGCTGCTGGTTCCTACTACCCAAGTGCAGCACCCTGCACTTGTCCGTATTGAAACGCATCCTGTTCCTCTCTGCCCACCCCTGTAACCTGTGGTTGCAGCCGAGGCTGGCCTTGCTCCGGCCCCTGGCTCTGGGCCCCCGGGTGGTGCGTGGCTGGGACCAGGGTGGGGAGGCAGCTGGAGCCAGGAGCTGGCTGGGGCTAGGGCTGTGACTGGAGCAGCTGGCACCAGGAGGCATGGCGTGGCACAGCACTGGGCAATGCCGCTCCCCCCGTGGCCCTTTCCACTCCCCTCGCAGACTTATCCATGGGGGGGAGGCGCTTGTGCACACGCATGTTCAACCCCCCCAAATTTTGTTTCTTCCTCCACCCATGTCCACCACCCCAGTTACTACCCCCCACAACAGAACCATCATCATTCCTGGATCTTACACCTGCACCTCCAGAAATGTAGCATCTCTCGTCCAGTGCACCAAATGCCCTGATGGAAAATACATAGGAGAGACCAAACAACAACTGCGCACCAGAATGAATGCACACTGGAAATCTTTCACAACCAATGATACCCAATTACCAGTGGGGGCACATTGCTCACAAAAATTCCACTCATTCTCCAGTCTCTCAGTTCTAATCCTCAAAGGGAATTTACACAACACCTTTCAGAGACAAGCCTATGAACTTCACTTCATCAGCCTCCTGGATACAAAAAATCATGGACTAAATATAGACACTGGATGCACGACACACTATAACCTGGTTGACATCTGACTCCCCAGGTACCTCTCCACTATATACCAGCTACATTCCTCCTCCCCCACCCCAGCCTTTCTCTCACCCAATGACTCCTCCTCTCACCCAATTTACACCTTCACTGACAGGATTTCTTGCATGCAGACCGGCCTCTGGCCTCTTTATTATTATTCATTCCATCCAGAAAAAGCACACACCAACTGCAGATGTTTCCTCAGCCTGACAAAAGGTATTTATACCCGAAAGCTTGCTAAGACGACTTTTTCTAACTAGTTCAGTTGGTCTAATAAAAGATATCAGATTTACCCAAAGAACCTTCTCACCCTTTGGCTGCCATTCAGGCTCCCTCACTCACGCTGCAGACTGGCTTAATGGGATCTAATATTTCCTGTGTGGTTTACCGAGGAATTCATGACCTTCATCTATGGAAGGAAAACTAAACGCAGGAGATGGTGCCAAAGAGTAGACAAAAGAAAAGGACCAGCATGGAGCAGAAACCAAACCCAGAACAAATGCATGAAACACAGCTTTGCTCAACTCTAAACCACACATGGAGGCTGGGTCTTGTGATTTCTCCTGTTACTCTCACCACGGCTGGAGGGTGAGAAAGGAGCTGCACACTTCCCCTTTCGTCCCCTTCCGCAGACGGCTAGAGGACTCTTTCTGAAGCCTTGCCCAGTCGGAGGAGTGGATTTGTTCAGACTGCCTCACCAGCCTGAGGAGCTCTTCCCCACGGACACTCGGGGAGTCTTGGGGACCGGCTGCCCTGGGCAGGTGGCCTCTGGAAAGGCTTCTCCACACAGTCAGGAAGGGTGGCATAAGGCATCTCCTGTACTGGTTCTGTGGTGTAATGGCCAGCACCCTGGACTCTGAATCCAGTAATCCGAGTTCAAGTCTCGGCAGAGCCTCTGCATGTCTTCCTTGCACCACTAACTCTTTTGCAAAGAGGTGGTTCAGCGCTCTCCTGAACTTCCCTCTCCTTTGCTGTTCTGTGCATTTGCAGGGGTGTGTAAAATGCAGCCCGTGTCCTGGATCCGGCCCACAGCCTGATGCTTTCCAGCCCACAGACCGGGGGCAGTCCAAGCGGTGGCACGTGCAGCCAGTCCCACCATCCCGGGCGCACAGTGGGACTGGGGCAGCCACAGACTCAGTTTTCCTCTGCCCCACTGGCAGCAACACTGAGCATCAGCAGCCAGATGCTGCTCCCCACCGGCCGTGGCCCCATCACATCCCCTCGCCTGAGCCTGGCCTGCCTGCTGGGTCCTCAGCCAGGCCCCATGGGATCCCGCCAGTCCGCCCATTCTGCCTGGCATCCCCAGCAGTGGGGGTGAAATGGATATGTCCGGGTCAGATAGGATTAATTGCCCCTTCCCACCCTTCCACACCTCTAGGCTAGGTCAGCACCCCATCCTGCCCTTCTGCACCTGGCTGGATCAACGCCCCCAACTCTGATTAGCAGGTGATACACATGCATTTCTGTGTCACTGGTATGCCACGGGTGCACGAGCATGTAGCACTGATTGTGTGACACGTGTGTTGTAACAACGGTGGAAGGAAGCCCTGGGCCCTTGGAGCTGGGAACACACGCTCCCCTCTCCCGCACTGAGGGGAGATGCCGAGAGGAGGCAAACTCCCCATGAAAGCTGTTCTACTCTGGGCTCGCTCTCCTTCCCTCCATGGTCATAGCCCTCCTCTTGCCCTGGGGCCAGGGAAGGATTCCTGCAAGGATCAAGACAGGAAAAAGAAAAGGAGCAGCCAAATGCCCGGCCTGTGGCACAGACACCAGACAGGCGGGGGTCTCTGCTATGTCCATCCAGCCCCTTGGGTTTCCTCTTTTTTCTACTGCAGGCTTTTCTTTCAGGTGTGGCCAGTGATGCTTGATCAGCTTTGGATCACGAGAGTGACGATCACCCAAACCCCTGGGCTTGTTTCTCTTTGGAGTGAATCAGAAGAGAGGGACGGGTCACCTTTACCTTTTCTTTTTCAGGACTTGGACAAAGGGGTCAGAAAGTCAAGCACTGGTGGTTCAATGGTAGAATTCCTGCTTCCCATGTAGGAGACCTGGGTTCAATTCCCAGCCAGTGCACAGACTGCAGGGGAATATTTTGCATGCCTTAACCTAATCTAGTCTTCGATATAGATGCTTTTTGGTAACTTTCACTGATTTCTTGACTTGTATATAAAATAACAAAACGTAGTTCTGCTGTAGCCGGAGGTGATGCTGGAGGAGCAGGACGGGGGTCCAGGCAGGAGCTGCAGGGGCAGGAAGAGTCCCCGGTGCAGTCCCGGCTGGGACCGGGGCGTCCCCGCAGTGGTCCCCACCAGGCCAGCAGAGCCGCAGCTGCAGGAGCGGGTCGGGTGGAGCGCGGGGAGACGCGGGGCAGGAGGTGATGCAGACCGTGCAGCCCCTCCTCAGGCCGAGATCCCCTCAGGCACCCCCAGACGGCGCCGGGGGACGACCCCCACCCCACAGAC
>NW_005843177.1:210389-210736 GCF_000455745.1 Alligator sinensis
TGCAGCCTCTCCTCAGGCCGTGCTCCCCTCAGGCACCCCCAGCTGGCGCCGGGGCATGACCCCTGTCATGACCCAAAGGGTATGATTCTGTGCGCGCTTCGGCACTGCAGAATTATTTCCTGCCACGAGGAG
The DNA here is from genome assembly GCF_000455745.1 of Alligator sinensis. Classification (NCBI taxonomy): domain Eukaryota; kingdom Metazoa; phylum Chordata; order Crocodylia; family Alligatoridae; genus Alligator; species Alligator sinensis. Next base: position 210,522 of record NW_005843177.1, read on the forward strand.
CTTTCTTCGCACGGTGCAATTCTCAGTTGCGTGGAGAAAACCCCGGTGCAAAGGAGTTCCCGCCACCCGTATGTAAATTTGTTTCCCACTATTGGCTGTTTCTAAATTACTCCCACGTGGCGGCTAGCGATTGGCTTGCTAGCCGTATAAGAGGCTTGAGCGGTTTCCGCCCAAGTTGGAGATCTCCGGGGAGGACCTCATTTAGGAGGACTCCA
>NW_005843177.1:210785-218436 GCF_000455745.1 Alligator sinensis
CCACCCCCTAGCCTCCCCCCGTCACCGCATGATCCCTCGATGTACCCTTCCCTGCGCGCTCGTTCCACGGAGCCTAACAAGCTTCGTGCGTGTGTATCCAGAGCTCTGTCCGGGTTGTTCAAGAGGCTCGAGTTTTCTCGGGGGTCTTGTTCGAGTTCGTGTTGTGGAGCCTGGCAAACTCCACGTGTCTGTCTGTAACGGCAACGCAAGCAAGTTTTTCCTGCTTGCACCGTGACCATCTACGGTGTAAGTAAAATAATCTTTAATCAACCGCTACGCGTCTGTGCCTAATTCTAGTCCGCTGCGCCGAATTCCCCGCCCCACGTGCCAGGGCTGCTCGCCACAGCCTGCCGCGCGCCCCTGAAAGCCTCGGATCGCTCCCGGCCCACACAACCCCCACCCCACAGACCTGGCGTCACTGCCCCGGGGCCCCGCTCCCTGGCAGCCAAGGGGCCGCGGGGGGTCCCACGGGAGGCTGGAGCCCCAGCGCCGCAGCAAGGAGCAGGTGCTGGAGCCGTTCCTGCCCCCGGGATGCAGAGCCGGGCGTGGGGGCGAGCGTGCACACCTGCGCCGCGGCCGTGCCCTGGCCGAGGGGTTTCAGCCGGGGCAGGAGCAGGAAGAGAAGCCCCACGTGAGAGCGCTCTGACGTGGACGCTGCTGTCCCCGTCGCCGTGTGCTGGGGGGATGTCCGTGTTCCCTCCCAGCCCCGTCTCGCCCACGTCCCAGCTCCCCAGTGACACACTCATCTCGTCCCCAGGTTGCAGCGAGTGTGCAGGTCGAGGAGGCGTCCTCACACAAGATGCCGTCCGCTGCGGCAGTGTTTCCCAACCAGTGTGCCGTGGCACACTGATGCCATCAGGCACATCTTGGGCTGGAGCCACACCCCCGCCTCCTGCTGCTGCAGGCACAGACAGGGCTGCGGCTCCAGCCCAAAATGTCGTCCAGCTAGCCGCGTGCCACCCCTCCCTGCCCCCCACATCCAGCGTGCCGCAGTACTTTTTTATTTAGGTAAGTGTGCTGTGGGAGAAGTCAGGAGAGGAAACCCTGGGGCCCACCTCCCTACCCAATAAATCTATTGTAGCAAGCCTTGTTGTAAATGAGGGGGATTGGGCAAGCCTTTTGGCTCCCTTTGCTCGGTTCACCAAGGGAGGATACTTCCTATGCTTCAGGCTATACGAAGCACCCAGATACATCCTGCAGGGGCTAAACAACCCCAGGGTCTACAGGGTCTGGAGCCCAGGGCAGCAGAGCCCTGCCAGAGACCAGAGCTCGGGCGGCGGTAGCGGTTACGCCAGGCTTGTGGGTGCGCTCCAGGAGGGGGTTGGTTGCAAGCTGACGTCCCTGGGGAGGGGACATCCAAAGCTCGGTTTGGGTCGGGTGCAGCGAGGTGAGCGGCTTGGTGCCAGAGCACCCGCTACTGGCCCGCCACAGGCTGCAGGTTGGCACCTGGGTTTTTGTGATCTGTATGCACCTGTACTTTGTGCCATGGCTCTTCAACGCAGTGCCGCCACTTCCCAAAAGCCACTCTGATGTCCATGAGTTCACAGGTCAGGATCGCATTATTTCTTTTCTCCTGAGGTGAGTTTGCAGGACAAGGAAGGCGCAGGGATGCAGGATTTGGTCTGGGCTCCGCCATTGCGACAGCGCCACACCTCTTGTGGTGCTGGATGCATCCACTTCCACCATGAACGACGCGGTGGGGTTGAGACGACCTAGCACAGGGGCAGAGACGAAGGCCAATTTCAGATATCCAAAGGTTCACGGGGCTTCTACACGCCAGTAAAAATTGAGGTTTTGACTTTGTAGGGTGAGGAGAGGGCTAGCTATTGTTAGTGATAAACCTGACACGAATGTGGAGAGTGCAGCTAGGCGCTAAATCTCCACCTCCAACTTCCCTATGCTCAGCAGCCCTTTGGGTCTCTGCAATCTGAAGCCAGGGGAGAGAGAAAAAGGGAAGATCTACTGGCTTTCTCCCTCCTGGTGGCAATGCCATCAGCCAATAGGAACTGGAGCCTACGATGGCTGTAGCCACGGGTGTATGTGGAGTAAAATCACCAAAGTCCCAGCGGGACTTTCCCATGCTCTCGGTCACTTGCTGGAGCTGGCGTGGGAGAGAAGCCGGCAGCAGGGGCCTTGGTGGACTTAGATGCCTCCCTGCGCTCCTGTTCAACCCTGCTCAGGGCCCCGGCAGCAGATCCTTATGCAGCTCTTCTGTAACTCACCTTTCTCCTCTCCATAAGACTATGCCACAAAAAAAATTGTAACTGCATTCAAGAAGCAGGCTTTGCAGCCAGGCCCTGTGAAGAAACATCAGGAGACCTGAACTGACTTGCACCCGTGCTCCCCTCTTGGGAAGGGGTGGTTCAGATTTCAGTTCCTGTGACACACACTCCCTCACCTACATCTATTGCCCCCAACCTCCATCGCCCCTTAAAAATTCAGCAAGTAACAGGCACGTTCAAAGCATGACAAACAAACTCTCCCTCCCTCCCTCCCTTTCTGTGCCCATTTCCAACTAGACAAACCAGCTCCCCTGCCAAAAACTGAGGTTCATTCAGAAGTCACAAGGTTTTCTTAACACTGTAATATAGGCAAAAGGAGGGAGCGGTTTAATACACTGGGGGGGTATCAGTAGAAAGGAGAATTATGGAAATGAATGTGCGCGCTCCAGGATCAGTTATTAACCTCTTGGAGTAGCCCCTTTGGGACACTCATGGAGCCAAATGGCTTTGGCACCAGCAGAGAAGCCTCAGTATTCCCCATGGGACGTTACAACGTGCTGCATTTCACCCACAGGATGCATTCATACCTTCTCCACGCTTGCGCAGAAGAGGCAGGACCTGTCACACGCTGCACCTCCTTTCCCCCTACTATCGCATTTAACCAAGAAAAGAGACTCTACGTGCCCTGCCACAGGTTTATTCAAAAGGGCAGGGTCTCGCTGCACAGCAGGACATGGATATAATGCCTCGAGTGTGACCAGCTCCTGCTCCACAGGGTGAGGAACAATGACGGGACTGTGGTGAATCCTCTGGAAAGCGAAGGGGTTGGGAAATCACAGACACATCAGCTCTGGGAGGGGTTCTGGGCCCTGGTCTGTTCCCATTTCACAGCTCTGGGGGGCATAAAGACCAACCACAGGGATAGCCTGTTAAGTTTCAGGGCTTGATTAGCAAGGAATTTGTTACAGAGAATGGGATGAAGAGGAGGGTGACTGGGAGGGGGCAGCTGGTGCCTGGTGGTGCAGTTCCGACAAGGGGCTGAGAAGCAAAACCTGCCAATCTGGGCTCATGGGGTGGCAGCAGGAGCATCTTGCACACCCGATGGGCATATGCAGGCCTGGGAGAGGACTGATGTGGTGGAGAGGAAGGGCAAGGGCATGCTTCCCCAGTAATAAATGTCCTCCTTCCTGCAGCTCCAGTTGTCTTGGGGAGGGCACCCTGTTGTGAAGGCATTTCTTCTGCCCCTGGGAGCACTGACTGCTTTCAGAGAAGAATGGGGGTGGCACAGGCTCCAAGGCAAAGATTCCCCCAACATCTGGGCTGGCCTCTGCCTGAGGGGTTTCCTTTTAACCTCCCGCACTGTGGGTTCTGCTGTGACCTAGACGGGCCGAACGAAAGTTGAACTATTGTGGCAGTCCACAGGCATATTTGCCTGGATGCAGACACTGGTGGGTCCTAAGCAGGTAGAAGTCCCCAAACCCTGCAATGCTGGCAGTATTATGAATGCTCCTGGAAGTGGATGCACTGGTGCTGGGCCAGTTTTGAGGAGTGCGGGAAGATCTTTGCACACTGCTAGCACACATGTGGATTTTCGCCTGTGGCTGAGCTGATGCCAGGCCAGGTGGCGGAATTGTGTGAAGCTCTTCCCACACTCTGAGCACTGATGTGGCTTCTCCCTTGGGTGGATGCGCTGGTGTTTGGTCAAGTTGGAGGATCGGGTGAAGCTCTTCCCACACTCCAAGCACTGATGTGGCTTCTCCCCAGTATGGATGAGCCGGTGTTGGGTCAGGTTGGAGAGTCGGGTGAAGCTCTTCCCACACTCCGAGCACCGATGTGGCTTCTCCTGCATGTGGACGAGCTGGTGTTTGGTCATATCAGAGGACAGGTTGAAGCTCTTCCCACACTCTAAACACCGATGTGGCTTCTCCACCACGTGGATGAGGCGGTGTTGGGTCAGGTTGGAGGATCGGGCGAAGCTCTTCCCACACTCCGAGCATTGATGTGGCCTCTCCCCTGTGTGGATGCGCTGGTGCATGGTCAGGTAGGAGGACACACTGAACCTCTTCCCACACTCTGAGCACTGATGTGGCTTCTCCGCTGTGTGGATGAGCCGGTGTTGGGTCAGGTTGGAGAATTGGCTGAAGCTCTTCCCGCACTCTGGGCAGCGATGTGGCTTCTCTCGTGTGTGAATAAGCCGGTGCCGGGCCAGGTCGGAGAGCTGTCTGAAGCTCTTTCCACACTCCAAGCACTGATGTGGCTTCTCCCCTGTGTGGATGAGCTGGTGTTTGGTCAGGTATGACGACAGGTTGAACCTCTTCCCACACTCTGAGCACTGATGTGGCTTCTCCCCGGTGTGGATGAGCTGGTGTCGAGTCAGGTTGGAGGATCGGGGGAAGCTCTTCCCACACTCCGAGTACTCTGCCAGTCCCATCACCTCTGGCCCTGCTAGGAGAAGCACATGTAGGACACGTGTGTTAGGACAATACCTGAATAGCTTCATGTTGCAATGGGCCGAGGATGAGGGGAGGACCTAGAGCTGTGGCTTTCTCTTGTGAAAGGAGCAGGGCTGTGCTTCCTGCCTGCTTCTGGGGCAACGTCTGGTGCAGGGAATGAACCCATGAAGCTTTCCTCTGCTGATGGGTCCCAGGTGGCCTCCCTGTCACAGGAGTCTGCAACGGGTCTAAGGCCTTGGCATGAACCTGAACCTGGACTCCGTGCTGAGTCTCAGGCTTCATGACACCCAGGGCTCCAGAGGTGAAACACAAAGGGGGCAATTCTGGTGCAAACCATAGGGGATTCACTTCCCCCCACAACCTGAAAGCTTCTGAATCCCACCCATGCCATGGAGCCATGTCATGCAGCCTGAGACCAGGACGAAACACTTCTGGGTTCCAGGTCAGCCTGATCAGGAGAAACCAGGGAGAGACTCAGCTTCTTTTTTCTCCAACACTGATGGCTACACAGAGCCTCTGCACACCATGCTGATTTCCATGGGGGACTACAAATCCCATCATGCCCCGGAAGAAGGTGGTAGAGACATATAGCTACCTTGGGCTGAGGAATGAACTCTTACATTGCTGAGTTAAGATGGAAATTTAAGATCACGGCATCCCAGAGAAACCAGACCTGGGACGAAAAGATCAAGACAGCAAACCTGATTGCTTGCTAACATCTGTCATTAGAGGGAGAAGATGGGAACAGCTGCTTGTCTCCATGTGGCTGAATTTCACCAAGTGGGAACAACACCTGCTGGGCACATTACAGGGCAATGTACCGTGTTTGAGATCAGTGCCCTGCAAGGGCAGCACTGGGCAGGGCTGCAGTTTCCAGGTCCCCCTGGCATGGAGAACTCTGCACCTAGGGAGAAGGAATCACCAACACACCTACAGACTGGGAGGTGACTTTCTAAGCAGCACAGCAGCAGAAAGGGATCCCGGAGTCATTGTCAACTCTAAAATGAACATGAGTCGTCAATCTGACTAAGTGACAAGTAAAGCCAACCACACTGTTTCATTCATTAGCAGGTGCATCATGAAAAGGTCTAAGGAAGTGATACTTCCCCTCTACGCGGCATTGGTAAGACCGCAGTTGGAGTACTACATGCAGTGTTGGGTGCTGCACGTCAAGAGGGATGTGGACAACCTTGAGAGGGTTCAGAGGAGGCCACTCATATGCTTAAGAGCCTGCAGGTAAGGTCCTACAAGGAGAAATAGAGGGACCTGAATCTCTTCAGCTTGCAAGAGAAGGCTGAGAGATGTTCTTGTGGGCACCTACAAATTCATCAGGGGACGGCAGCAGGGAATACAAGATGCTCTGTTTACTAGGGTGCCCGTTGGGGTTACTAGGAACAATGGCCACAAACTGATGGAGAGCAGATTTAGGTTGGACATCAGGAAGAACTTCTTGATGGTGAGGGCTGACAAAATTCGGAATGGGCTCCCAAGGGAGGTGGTGCTCTCCCCTGCTTTAGGGGTCTTCAAGAGGAGACTGGACAGGCACCTGGCTGGGGTCATCTGACCCCAGCGCTCTTTCCTGCCCAGGGCAGGGGGTCAGAATGGATGATCTGCTGAGGTCCCTCCCGACCCTAAAAAATCTATGAAATCTATGAAATTTCTAAGAGCGGAGTGGGGTGGAGGGAATAGACAACTCACGTGGAGGCAGGTCCTCTGATCTGGAGATTTTCCCACGGGTCTCATCATCACAGACCGAGAGCTCCACTTGTCCTTGCTGGATGCTGCAGATTAGAGCAGGTGTGGGACCTTGATATCCTGTTTGGGACAGTGGTTAAAGAGGATTAATGACTGGGTACTGGATGCAGAATAACCAACCGGGATTTGCGAAACGGATCCTATGAACGCAAGGTTTTTACTAGGGCCTTGATGGACAAGGGAGGACAGACATTTAGGAAAGAGAAGGCACTGCAGGGAAAAGCCTTCACTAGATAATGGTCCTCGTCACCCGTATAGTGGAGGCATGGTCACAGGAAACAAAGCACCAACCACTCCTGGTTTAGAAAGTGCATTAACCAGGAACAGGCATGGAGATGCAGTGACCCGTGATGCACCAGGGAGCAGCACAATAGCCTGATATTAAATCCCCTCTCAGGCTTTCCTCATAACTCATCCCCCAACCCCTGAACCATTTTTGTAGCCCTCCGCTGGACTCTCTCCAATGTGTCCACATCCTTTCTGTAGCAGGAGGCCCAAAACTGGACACAGGACTTCAGATGTGGCTTCATCAGTGCTGAAGAGAGGGGAAGAATTACTTCCTTTGACTTGTTGGCAACACCCCCAGCCTGTACATTGAACCACCAGTCAAAAGTGCTTGGCGATGAGACTATTGAAACACAGGGAGATGACTACAAAACATCAGAGTCTGCACAGCTCCACGGAGATGCAAAAACCAGAGCCTTACCCAGGGAAACGAGGGCTTGGTAATTCTTCAGCATCTGGTCCCGGTAAAGCACCTTGTCTTCATCTTCCAGCAGCTCCCACTCCTCCTGCGTGAAATACACTGCCACGGCCTCAAACACCTCCCGGAGCTGCGGGCACAAGCGTTGCCCCATCAGTGTCTCCTGGGCCAGCTGCTCCCAGCCCCACGGCCCTGTCTGCAATCACTCGGCACTACGGCTCATTGCAGGCTGAGCCAGGACAGGCAGGGCTGCAACATCCTGTTACTCAGCTGACACGCGAGGTGGATGCAGCTGTGGACATGGGAGCTCACATGCCGGCCTCAGCCCAGCTCATCACTGTCTGTCAGCTCGGTCCTTTGAGGCAGCCGGGCCGGCACTTTTGAAGGCAGGGAGCCCCGTCTCCATGCACTCTCACCAGGCCTTTCCGTGCCAGCGCCCCCGGTATCTGCACTTGGGAGGGAGCTCCTGCTAATGACAGCTTGGACTGTTTGCAGTATCTGGCATCACAGGGTGGACG
>NW_005843177.1:218588-219822 GCF_000455745.1 Alligator sinensis
GCTGCGGGCACGGGGAAAGCCCCGCTCGTCTCCTGCACTGGCCTGGCACTAAGGCAGACGGAGGCTCCGGTGTGTGGAAGAGGGGGGAGAAGGTAGACTCCACGTCCCACAGCTCTTGCTAAGGGCATGAGGGGGGAGATGAGCACTAATAAGTCTGTTCCAGACCAGGCTGGTGCTGTGTCACATCCACATGATAAGGGCAGGGAAGGGGAAATGCAAGGTCAGTCTCCCCCGAGCACAGGAACTGCTTCTAGGACCGCTGGGAGAACAAGAGCTGCTCATTTGCTGGAGCAGTGACTGGACCAACATGTTCTGGCAGAGATTTCTGCACGGAGGGACGGTGCCTCCTGCTTCTGGACAGGGTCGAGCCACTGGGGGAGGGGCCTGGCCTGGCCTGGGGCGCCAGCCTGAGGAGCTTTTGTCTGCTGAGAGCTCCCAGGTCTGCTCGGGTTCAGGGGAATCCGCAGCAGGACAGAGCCCTGGCTTAGCTGTACCTGATACCGGCTGAGGCCAGCGGGGAATCTCATTTCCCCGTCCCCTGCACCAGCCCTTGACTGGGCTCCAGGGGCTCCAGGGGATGATAAAGGGGCAGGGGCGACTGAACAGTGACAGAGGGAACGTAAATAAGGTCACTGATCGGTACCACGGCAGCACGACAAGGCCCAAGACACAGCCCCGTTGTGCTGGGAGTTGCACACATGCAGCGAGACGGATCAGGCCCAGCCGCAGGGATCAGAGCTCGGTCCCAGCCCAGCCCCGTGGTTACCAGTACTGCAGCCCTGTCCCGGCTGGGGCAGACGATGGAGCCTCTCCCCCTGCATGCAGCACAGCCACTCCGGCACCCGGCCCCACGCCCGGCCCCTCACCTGAGTCCTGGCGGGGCAGGGGCTCCTCTCTGGGGGCAGGAGGTGGCGTCTCCCCAGGAGAGGCCTCCCCCGCGGGGCCGGGGCTGTTGCTGCCCTGCACTCGCGCACGGTCTGCGGGGAAGGAGACAGCGCAGAGCTCAGCGTGACGGACGGACGGACGGACGGGAGACCCGGGACCTGCCCCTGCCCAGCTCTGGTGCCCCGACTGACCCCGTGCGGAGCAGCCTGGGGGTCACCCTCCCTTGCCCCCCCAAGGCTGCAGGGACCGAGCTGGCTGCAGACACCCCCCCACCCGCGATTAACCCTTCAATGGCCCCAGGCCACCTCGAGGCCAGACAAGAACCCGCCGGGGAGCAACCCCCGGCCAG
>NW_005843177.1:219864-221798 GCF_000455745.1 Alligator sinensis
GCAAGTCTCGCGAGAAAAGAAATCGCAGCCTCGGCAGGGAGCCTGGGACACGGGGGGCGGTGGGGGGGCAGTTGCCAGGTCTCGCGAGATGAAGATGAATTAGGGGCGCCGGCTTTCAAACCAAGCGGGAAGGCCGGGACGTCGCCAATCGTCTGATTTCAAAAACACCTGAATTCACTGATCTAAAAACCCCAAAGAGCCAGCCCGAGCCCGCACTCCTCCAGGATCAGATCGAATCACTGCCAGCAGAGATCTGTCAATGTAACGCAACTGATTTATTGACAATTTCAAAGCCATTTAGACGCCGCCCGCTGCCTCACGCATTATCATAATACATGCTGAATACTAGATCTTTTACCTTTTTCCCCCCTTCCCGCCCCCTCCGCTGGGCAGGACGTGGGCCCGGCTGTGGCTGGGGCCCCCCCCCCCCCCCCCGGAAGCAGGGCCGCCTCTTCCGGGACGCCGAAGGGAACGCCGCTCCCCGTCGCGCATGCGCCGCGCGGGGTGTTCTGGGAGCTGTAGTTCTGCCCGGCGCTGCCGTGTGCAGGGAGGGCAGGGGCAGGGGGCGAGCAGCCGCTCCGTCACCAGGTACACGCCCATAGCGACCGCTCCATGCAGGAGCGCCAGCCTAGGTCCCGGGTGGCACGTGTGATCAGGGTGGAGTACAGACTCTGCCACCGGGGTCCGTCGGCCTCGCCCTTGCTGATGGTGTCCTGCCACTTGGTGTCCAGGCGGGCAACATGATGGAGTATGTCAAGCTGGCGCCGGTGGGCCATGGAGAAGAGGACTGGGCGCGTGTCCCCCAGCTGAATGAGATGGTGGCCCCACCACCAGCTCCACCGGACTGGAAGACATGGGGGGCAGGGACCACCCTTGTGCGGGACTCTCTAAATGTGTAAGGGCGTCAATGGACAAGGCAGCTTTCACCTCCCGGACTACGCGCACACCCTGGGGAGCGCAGGATGCTCACTCCGTGGCCAGACCCATGCGCCGGACCAGCACAGCGAGGCCTACCCACTCCCACTCGGCGTAGTCCAGGAGGTCTCCGATCCGGGTGAGCCCCACCAGGGCCATCCTCTGGCACGCCCAGGGTGATGCCAGGGCTTCACAGCAACGCCTTGGCCAGCAGGTTGTCACCCCAGACCTAAAGGCCGGAGATGGTGCCAAAGAGTAGACAGAGGGAGACGACCATTGTCGGGCATGAATCAAATCCAGGACAAAGACTTGACACACAGCTTTACTCAACCCTAAACCACCCGTGAAGGCTGTGGCTTGTAGTTGCTCCTGGTCTCACCACGGCTGGAGGGTGAGAAAGGAGCTGCACACTTCCCCTTTCGTCCCCTTCCGCAGACGGCTAGAGGACTCTTTCTGAAGCCTTGCCCAGTCAAAGGAGTGGGTTTGTTCAGACTGCCTCACCCGTCTGAGGAGCTCTTCCCCACGGACACTCGGGGAGTCTTGGGGACCGGCTGCCCTGGGCAGCTGGCCTCTGGCAAGGCTTCTCCACACAGCTGTGAGGCATCTCTTGTACTGGTTCTGTGGTGTAATGGCTAGCACCCTGGACTCTGAATCCAGTAATCCGAGTTCAAGTCTCGGCAGAACCTTTCTTGCACCACTAGCTCTTTCGCAAAGGCTTGGCTCGGCTCTCCGGTGAACCTGCCTCTCCTTTACTGTTCTGTGCATTTGCAGGGGTGTGCAAAATGCAACCTGTGTCCTGAATCTGGCCCACAGCATGATGGTTTCCAGCCCACAGACCGGGGGCAGTCCAAGTGGTGGCATGTGCAGCCAGTCCCACCATCCCGGGCACACAGTGGGACTGGGGCAGCCACAGTTTCCCTCTGCCCCACTGGCAGCAACGCAGAGCATCAGCAGCCAGATGCTGCTCCTCACCTGCCATGGCCCCATCACATCCCCTGGCCTGCCTGCTGGGGCCTCAG
>NW_005843177.1:221861-223533 GCF_000455745.1 Alligator sinensis
GCGGACCCGGGTCAGCCCCCCACCCTGCCCTGCCGCGTCCAACTGGATCAAATCCCCAACTCTGATTAGCAGGTGATACACATGCATATTTGTGTCACTGGTGTGCCATGGGTGCACGAGCATGTAGCACTGATTGTGTGACACGTGTGTTGTAACAACGGTGGAAGGAAGCCCTGGGCCCTTGGAGCTGGGAACACACGCTCTCCTCTCCCGCACTGAGGGGAGTTGCCGAGAGGAGGCAAACTCCCCATGAAAGCTGTTCTACTCGGGGCTCTCTCTCCTTCGCTCCATGATCATCTCCCTCCTCTCGCCCTGGGGCCAGGGAAGGATTCCTGCAAGGATCAAGACAGGAAAAGGAAAAGGGGCAGCCAAATGCCCTGCCTGTGGCACAGACACCAGACAGGCGGGGGGCTCTGCTATGTCCATCCAGCCCCTTCGCCGCCCACATCCCGGATGCTTTTAATCACGGCAGGATCCCCGCAGCACCCATCGCAGGGAAGGAGGGAGTCACGTGGAGAGCAGGAGCTCAGAATAGGATTTGGCGTCCTCGTGGCAGCCAAGACTAAGAAACAAACACACAAAAGGTAGCCCGATCACGTCCCCACAGTTATAGTGTTTCCTCTTTTTTCTACTGCAGGCCTTTTCTTTCAGTTGTGGCCAGTGATGCTTGATCAGCTTTGGATCACGAGAGTGACGATCACCCAAACCCCTGGGCTTGTTTCTCCTTGGACTGAATCAGAATGGAAAGAAGGGTCAGCTTTACCTTTTCTTTTTCAGGACTTGGACAGAAGGGTCAGGAGGCCAAGCATTGGTGGTTCAATGCTAGACTTCCTCCCTCCCATGCAGAATACCTGCGTTCAATTCCCAGCCAGTGCAGAGGCTGCAGGTGAACGTTTTGCAGGCCTTAACAACCTAATGTGGTCCTCAACAAAAATGTTTGTTAGTAACTTTCACTGATCTCTTGAGTTTAAAAACTAACAAAACAGATCCTCCAATGCCAAGTTGGCAAAGTAGATCAGCATATTTTGACATTATTGTTTCCTTTTTGAAACTTTTATGAATCATGTGTAAATATATACACAACTAGCAGTGCTAATAGTGTGTGGCACCATTAAAAAATAACCTCATGGCATCCTTTCTCTGTAAGGGTCACCAGAACCTGGACCACGCTCCCCGCGGAGGTGGTGCAGTCTCCGTCCCTGGAGGTGTTCAGGGTGAGGCTGGACCGGCCCCGTGTCGAGCTCGTCTGAGCCCAATAACGTCCTGCCCGAGGCAGGGGACTGGACTTGATGATCTCGCAGGCCCCGTCCCGCCCTTTGATTGTAGGATACACACCCACCCACCCCCACATCCCACCATGCACACCCCTCCACCCCCAGCATACACATACACACACCCACCATACACACCTTCACCCCCACCATACCTACACAGACACGCACACACCAACCATACACACCCCACTCCCACCCTCCACCACACACACACACACACACACACACACACAGGTTACCAGCTGCGGTTGGTGTCAGGGTCCCCGAGCGGCGCTGACCGCAGTGCTGGCGGTGGAGACAGGGACCCCGGCCTCCCCACGCGCCAGGCTCCCACGTCCACACTGCCGGGAGCGGCTGGGCCGTGTCTTGGGGGCGGGAGGCCTCGGGGCAGCAGTGGC
>NW_005843177.1:225994-233821 GCF_000455745.1 Alligator sinensis
AGGGCCAGGGCAGGCCTCCAAAGCAGAGACAGAGCCTGGAGGTGAGCAGGGCACCAGGTGCATTTGGGGGGAGCACAGCTGGGGTGGAGCCAGGAGAAGCCATGGGGGGCTGTAAAAAATGTGGGGGCAGAGAGACCCAAAGAGTGTCAAGCCTGTGATGCCAGACACTGCAAACAGCCCAAGCTGGCATTAGCAGGAGCTCCCTTCCAAGTGCAGATACCAGGGGTGCTTGCACGCGAAGGCCTGGTGAGAGTGCATGGAGACGGGGCTCCCTGCCTCCAAAAGTGCTGACCCGGCTGCATCATAGGACCGAGCTGACAGACCGTGATGAGCTGGGCTGAGGCCGGCATGTGAGCTCCCATGTCCACAGCTGCATCCACGTCATGTGTCAGCTGAGTAACGGGATGTTGCAGCCCTGACTGTCCTGGCTCAGCGAGCTGCAGAGGACTTGCCCAGGGAGACTGGAGGAGAGGGGCTCCCTGACACCTGAGCCGGGCCCAGTGCAGAAGGGACAGGGCAGGCCTCCAAAGCAGAGACAGAGCCTGGAGGTGAGCAGGGCACCAGGTGCATTTGGGGGGAGCACAGCTGGGGTGGAGCCAGGAGAAGCCATGGGGGGCTGTAAAAAATGTGGGGGCAGAGAGACCCAAAGAGTGTCAAGCCTGTGATGCCAGACACTGCAAACAGCCCAAGCTGGCATTAGCAGGAGCTCCCTTCCAAGTGCAGATACCAGGGGTGCTTGCACGCGAAGGCCTGGTGAGAGTGCATGGAGACGGGGCTCCCTGCCTCCAAAAGTGCTGACCCAGCTGCAGCCATAGGACCGAGCTGACAGACCATGATGAGCTGGGCTGAGGCCAGCACATGAGCTCCCATGTCCACAGCTGCATCCACCTCGTGTGTCAGCTGAAGTCTGGGCAATATGGCATGCCTACCTATCATGGCTAAGCCTGCAATAAGCTGTAGTGCAGAGTGATTGCAGACAGGGCCTTTACCAAGCCCTCGTTTCCCTGGGTAAGGCAGGCTCTGGTTCTTGCTTCTCTGTGGAGCTGTGCGGACTCTGATGTTTTGTATTCATCTGCTTGTGTTTCAATAGTCTCATCCCCATGCACTTTTGGATGGTGGTTTAAATGCACAGAGTGGGGGTGACTGGCTAGACAGCAGAAAAGGACCTGGGGGGGCAGTGGACAAGAAGCTGACTAAGAGCCAGCAGTGTGTCCTTGTTGCACTGTTGAGGTCACATCTGGAGTCCTATGTCCTGTTTTGAGCCCCCCACTATAGAAAGGATGTGGACTAATTGGAAATGTTGTATGAGTGTGGGTGGCAAATTGGCTTAGCGGTCACACCCAGAGAGTGGTAGTAGACGGGTCGGTATTGACTAGGAAGGATGTTGGTAGCGGGGTCACACCGGGTTCAGTTCTTGGACCTATACTCTTCGATGTCTTCATCAGTGACTTGGATGTGGGTGTGAAGTGTACTCTGTTCAAGTTTGCGGACAATACTAAATCGTGGGGTGAATTGCACATCCCGGAGGGTAGAGAACGATTGCAGGCGGACCTGGAGAGGTTAGAAAAGTGGGCAGTGCACAGTAGGTTGCAGTACAATGAGGACAAGTGCAGAGTGCTGCACCTAGGGCGCAAAAATATCCGGCACATCTGCTGGGTGGGGAGTGACCCTCTCAGCAGCACAGAAATGGAAAGGGATCTCGGAGTCATAGTGGACTCCAAGATGAACACGAGTCGTCAGTGTTGGAGGGTCTCCTACAGTGCCTTATGTTTCCTAAATACCCATCCTCCCTTGTCCATCAAGGCTCCAGAAAAAACCTTGAGTTTGTTCCCCAAATCCTGGTTGGTTATTCTGCATTCAGTACGCAGTCACTAACCCTCCTTAACCACTGCTCCAAACAGGATATCGAGGTCCTACACCTGCCTTAATCAGCAGCATGCAGCAAGGACAGGTGGAGCTCTGGGGCTGTGACGATGAGGCCTGTGGAAAAATCTCAGTGTCAGAGGAGCTGCTGCTGGGTGAGTTGTCTGTCCCCTGCACCCGACTCCGCTCTCAGAAATGCTCCATGCCCAGAGTGTCAGGGGCCTGGGGACTGCAGCCCTGCCCTGTGCTGCCCTTGCAGGGCGCTGGCCTCAGACACGGCACATTGCCCTGTAATGTGTCCAGGCAGGTGTTGTTCCCGCTCTTAGAAATTCAACCATGTGGAGACAAGCGGCTGTTCCCTTCTTCTCCCTCTAATGGCAGATGTTAGGGGACAATGATTTTGCTGTCTTGATTTTTCGGCACAGATCTGGTTTCCCTGGGATACCGTGATCTTGAATTTCCATCTTTGCTCAACAGTCTTAAGAGTTCATTCCCCAGCCCAAGGTAGCTATATGTCTTTACTACCTTCTTCCAGGGCATGATGGGATTTGTAGTCCCCCATGGAAAAACAGCATGGTGTGCAGAGGCTCTGTGTAGCCGTCAGTGTTGGAGAAAAAAGAAGCCGAGTCTCTCCCTGGCTTCTCCTGATCAGGCTGACCGGGAACCCAGAAGTGTTTCATCCTGGTCTCAGGCTGCATGACATGGGTGGGATTCAGAAGCTTTCAGGTTGTGGGGGGAAGTGAATCCCATGTTTTGCTCCAGAATTTCCCCCTTTTGTGTTTCATCTCCTGGGGCCCTGAGTGTCAAGAAGCCTGAGATACCACGGAGTCCAGGTTCAGGTTCATGCCAAGGCCTTAGACCCATTGCAGACTCCTGTGACAGGGAGGCCACCTGGGACCCATCAGCAGAGGAAAGCTTCATGGGCTTATTCCCTGCATCAGACCTTGCCCTGGAGGCAGGCAGGAAGCACAGCCCTGCTCCTTTCAGAAGAGAGAGCCACGGCTCTAAGTCCTCCCCTCCTCCTCAGCCCATTGCAACATGAAGCTATTCAGGTAGTGTCCTAACACACGTGTCCCACATGTGCTTCTCCTAGCAGACTCTGAGATGATGGAGCTGACAGGTCGGCCAGAAATGGAGAGTCTGGCTCTGAACTGCACCAAATAGGAAACATTAGTCTGGCACAGGGACCTGCCCTTCCCTCACCCTCTGCACTTGGGGCTTTGGCAGGAGGACCTTGTTTTCTTGGGGGAACACAAGTGCCAAGGTCCAGACCTGCTCTGAGGCCCATCCCAGCAGAACGAATAGCAGTGTTTGCCCCTTGCCAGCAGAGTAGGGGCCAATCTAGAGTTTCTCTTCCCCATGCAGGAGGTGCCTGGCTGCTGGGCAGAGCCGAGGAGCAGACTCCTGCGGAGGGCCCTGCAGACCTGGAACCATCATGGACTTCTCCAAGGAGTTTGCATGACATGGACCCCCCGAGACCTGGGAAAGAGCAATGGCACAAGAGTCCAGGGAGGCTCCAAAAGTGGAAGGCAAATGTAGCAGTGAACCAGGTACCATCTCCAGTTGGGCGTGAGAGTGGAGAAGGGGCAGATCCCAGAAACAGCCCTGGATGCAGGGAAGAATTTGTGGAGCTGAGAGACCTAAAGAGCCACTGGAAAGAGGCACTGCATCCAAACCAAGGCAGTGGGGAGGGCCTCAGAGGAAAGCAGGAGCTCACTGCTATTCACTGGGGCACAGCCCAGCCCTGCCCTGAAGTCAGGAAAACCCTTGACTGCTCATCACTCCTGGCTCTTCACAAGGTAAGGCAAAGTGGGGGGAAGCTCCACATATGCACCAAGTGTGGGAAGAGCTTCACTCGATTCTCCAACCTCACCCGACACCAACTCATCCACACCGGGGAGAAGCCACATCAGTGCTCAGAGTGTGGGAAGAGGTTCCACCTGTCCTTCTACCTGACCAAACACCGCCTCATCCATACAGAGGAGAAGCCACACCAGTGCTCAGAGTGTGGGAAAAGCTTCAGGCAGTTCTCCGACCTGGCCCAGCATGGGCTTATTCACACAGGGGAGAAGCCACATCGGTGCTCACAGTGTGGGAAGAGCTTCACCCGATCCTCCAGCCTGACCCAACACTGGCTCATCCACAGCGGGGAGAAGCCACACCAGTGCTCAGAGTGTGGGAAGAGGTTCAACCTGTCCTCCACCCTGATCAAACACAAGCGCACCCACACAGGGGAGAAGCCACATCAGTGCTTGGAGTGTGGGAAGAGATTTACCCGATCCTCCTATCTGACCAAACACCAGCTCATCCACACAGGGGCGAGGCCACATTGCTCATAGTGTGGACAGAGCTTAACCAGTTTTTCCCCCTCGTCTCTAGTGGGCAAACTGAGTTATGCTCAGGCTCTTAGTGTAACCTTAGGCCTTCCTGGATCTAAGCAATTAAATTGTATGGAATGCCTCACTAGGAAAACTGAGTGCTGTGGTTAGCCCACTGTACCAATCAAGTACAGTAGTTTCCCTAGGAGGAAAGAAAACCAAAACCAGAATAGAATTGGAGTACCTTATCTAACAAGATGAGGTAAGAAACTCGAGGATTGGGCAGTTTGAGATGAGAAAGTTACAAAAGTAGTGGACAAACAAAGAGACTGTGTGTGTGTGTGTGTTTCCACCATGGGGAGGCTGGAGCATCCTTGGACTTCTGGCTTTGAGTAACAAGGAATCCATCAACTAACATCCCACACACGCAGCAGAGGATCTGAGGCCGGTACCACCGAAGGTCAGTGATGTAATGTTTAAGGAACCGCTTGCCCGGTCGTATTTCAAGGATAATTATCTTGTAATAAGCCGAGGGGTTACTAATAAAATTCAGTTGATACCAAGTCAGCTGTGTCAATCCTTGTTGGTCTCTGGTAAAAGGAGTCCTGGGGCAATGTGGTCCAGGACCAGGTCGTTCACACAAAAGAGTGAGTGCCGAGACAAATGGGAAAAGCTCCACCCAATCCTCCGACCTGATTTGGCACCAGCTTGTCCACAGAGGTTAGAAGCCACATCGGTGCCCAAATCAAGGGAAGACCTGGGGTGGGCCAGTAGGGGGCGCTCCTAAAATGAGCCATCTGCCTTCCTGCGTTTGACCAAAACCATGCTTCAGGTGCCTCCCCTGGGGTGCTTACGTCCGATCAGGTCCCTTCCTGAAGAACACCCGCAAGCTTGGGATAACCGCTGCCACCCCCCAGGCCCTGGTCTTCGTTAGGGCTCTGTGCCACCCAGGTTGCACAGACCCTGTTGACCTGAGGGGTGTTTAGCCCACCGTGATATTTTGGGGTGCTTCTTTTAGCCTGAGGCGTTCACTAGTAGCCTTCTGCACAGGAGGAAAGTAGAAAAGCCATATGCCCTCCTTAGCCAGCCGAGCAAAGGGGCTAAACAGTTAAGTCTCGCTCTCATCAGGGGTTACAGGAAGGCGTGCTATGACAGATGGCTTTTTTGCTCAAAGAGGGGGAGAGGAATACAAAACAAGAATATGTTGAAAGAAGACCAACTTGCGCAACACAGAATGGGCTTGTTGGCCATATTGATAGGCGTCTAAGGATACACAACTCTAATTTACTGGCTAAATTTAAGGTAAGCTACTTACATATACATCCAGGGGATTCTGGAGGCCCGTGCTTCAGTTTGTGTTTCCAAAGATGCCTCTCCAGAGGCAGTGCCCACCTAGACCAGGTGATCTGACCCTTAAATACCTTTTCTGACCTCATCACTTGGCTCCAGCCAGAAGCAGGCAATATTTAAACCCAGCTGAGACAGACCAATCTTTAAAAGACGTCACCATCCCCAGGTGTAGGGCCCAGCATCACCAAATGGGCCTGGCAGGGAACTGAGACAAAGGGCCTCTGCACCACAAGGAGGGAGAGGGGAGGTCTCAGGCCAGGGGACAGAAAAAGCAGAGGATTCCTTCACACCTTCAACCTGTCCTCCAGTCTGACCAAACACCGGCTCATCCACTGATGTGGCAGGGAAAAAGCCACATCAGTGCTCGGAGTGTGGGAAGAGCTTCCCCCAATTCTCTCACCAGTCCTGGCATCAGCTCAGCCACACAGAATAAAAGCCACATTGGTGCTCGAAGTATGGGAAGAGCTTCCCGCACTTCTCAGAACTGGCCCAGCACCAGTGCATCCAACTCTGGCAAAATCATGGATGCTCCCAGAAGTGCAGGAAGGGTTTGGGGATGTCTACCTGCTCAGCACCCACCAGTGTCTGCATCCAGACAAGAGGACTCATACTTGAGGACTGCAACCATAGTTCACCTATCGTTCAGCCCTTGCAGGCCATTGCACAGCCCAAAGGATGCAGAGGCTGGTCCCCCAAATGTGATGAGGGGGAGGGGTTAAAAGGAAACCCTCCAGGCAGAGGCCAGCGTAGGTGTTGGGGGAACCTGCAAGATGATCTTTGCCTTGGACCTTGTGCCATCTCCATCCTTCTCTGAAAGCAGTCAGTGCTCCCAAGGGGAGAAGAAGTGCCTCTCCAGAGCTGTGCAATGGGAACAGACCAGGGCCCAGAACCCCTCCCAGGGCTGATGTGTCTGTGATATTCCAACCCCTTCCCTTGCCAGAGGATTCACCACGATCCAGGTGTTGTTTCTAACCCTCAGGGGCAGGGCTGGTCACACTCGAGGCATTACACCCATGACCTGCTGTGCAGCAAAGACCCTGCCCTTTTGGATGAACCTGTGGCAGGGGAGCAGAGTCTCTTTTCTTGGTCAAATGCAATAGCAGGGGTAAAGGAGGTGCAGCATGTGACAGATCCTGCCTCTTCGGGGGAAGGGTGGAGAAGGTATGAATGCATCCTGTGGGTCAAATGCAGCAGGTTGTCATCTCCCATTGGGAATACTGAGGCTTCCCCGCTAGTGCCAAAGCCATTTGGCTCCACGGGTGTCCTGTGGGGGCTACTCCAAGAGGTTAAATACAGGCAGTCCTCGACCTTCAACATTTCGCACTTACAACGTTTATAAGTGGACACCCTGTTTCAACTTTCTGATGTCGGTTTTGACTTTACAACGCTTGGTCTGATGCGACGCCGCACCAGCGAACAAGCTGACTGTGTCACTCGTCTGCCTGGAGAACATCTGTCCAAACGTCCTTGGACACTTTCTTTAAGAAAGCAGACAAGACTCCAGAATAACCTGCAGCCAAGACTCCTGAGAAGACTCCAGCCAAGAGCCCTTCAACAAGTCCAGCAAAGTCACCTCAGAGAAGTCCTTCGAAATCAATATGATTGCTATTTTCAATATAAATACATGAATGTAGCTATATTACTCATCAATAACTGATCGAGTACAGAATTCTGGGTTAGTTTTAGTAAAAATATATCAGGCCTTGGTTCTGGAATCAATCTCCCATTTACAACATTGTTTCTTATGAGAAAATTGGTTCCGAGTTACAATGTTTCGACTTAAGACTTGGTTTTCAGGAACCACTTGTGTCATAAGTCTGAGGACTGGCTGTACTCACCCTGGAGCATGTGGCAGGAAGCCACCTTTGCTTCTCCCCCAAAAACTCTGCTCTGTGACAACTGTGATTAGGATGGGCCCAGCAGAGGATACACACCTTTACCCCATCTCACTACAGGAGCAAGGCAAACATGAGTAAGTACAAAGTTAAACATCTCTCATGCCTCAATCCTATGAATCTCACCTTCCCTTACTAACTGCATGAGGCATGACCAATTATCTAGTGCCATTTATCAGGGTCCTATGCGTTTCCACACTTCACCAGAACACATTTTTGTGATAGTGCTTGTGGCAGAAAGCCACCTTTGCTTCTCCCCCAAAAACTCTGGGGAGTTGTCTGTGACAATTTTGATTAGGATCTGGGCCCAGCAGAGGATACATACCTTTACCCCATCTCTTTGGGTAACCTGAGCTGGATACATTCCTGAGGGAGGGGGGAAACCTGCTCCCTCTGCCTAC
>NW_005843177.1:234674-239514 GCF_000455745.1 Alligator sinensis
TGAAGGGTCCCAGGTCCTTCAGCCTTTCCTCGTATGGCTTGCTGTGTAAGCCTCTGATCATATGGGCAGCTCTTCTCTGGACTCTCTCAAGCTTGTCCACATCCTTGTTAAAGTGCGATGCCCAGAACTGGACGCAGTACTCCAGCTGCGGTCTCACCACCGCTGAGTAGAGCGGAAGAATCACCTCCTTGGTTTTGCTGGAGATGCATCGATTGACGCATGGCAGTGTATTATTTGCCCTGCTGGCTTCGGCATCGCACTGCCGGGTCATATTCATACCGTGGTTTATTAGTACCCCCGGGTCCCCTTCATTCGTGCTGCCAGTCAGTTTAGTGCTGCCAAGCCTGTAGGTGTGTTGGGGATTGCTCATCGCCCAATGGAGCACTTTACATTTCTCAACATTGAAATTCATATGGTTCTGATCTGCCCAACTTGCCAGCATGTCCAGGTCCACCGGTATCTGTAGCCCATCTCCAAGCGTGACCACACTCCCTCATAACTTGGTGTTGTCCGCAAACTTGGCCTGTGAGCTCTTCACCCCCCACATCCAAATCATTGATAAAGATGTTAAAAAAGCACTGGACCAGGCACCGACCCCCGAGGGACACCACAGGCCACTTCTCATCAGGATGACACAGATCCGTTCATTAGGACTCTCTGGGTCCTGCCCGACAGCCAGCTTCCCACCCACCTCGCTGTCACGCAGTTGAGCCCATAATCTTCCAATTTTCTTGTGAAAATATCGTGGGATACCAGATCAAAGGCCTTTTGGAAGTTGAGGTTTGCACTGTCAACCTCCTCTCTCTCATCCTCCTCCTCTCAGGCCCCTATCCATGACTTCACCTCCCTCATAGCCTCCCTCACATCCCAACTCCACGCTGCGTAGTCTGCGGTTGAGTCTGGTTCCTGTTGCCTTCTCTGGAACCAGGCTCGCCTCTTTCCAACTTTCCGGAAGAAGTCCCTCTCTCTCTCTTTGATGCTGGCCCCCTGCTCTGTGTGATCTCAGTATCTGGATCAGATGGTTTTCCATCCTGCCAAGTGCTGTCTGAGCTCCTGCTGTATCTTCCCCTCTTTCAGCAGAATCACGTTCAGTCTCCACACACCTCGCCTCTCGTGGGCTGCTCTCCCATTTCTGCTTCCACTGTTAGGAGGCAGTGGTCCAAGATGCAGACCAATGTGCATTTGGCCTTGGCTACCTTCAACCCTTTGGGGAGGAGGATGAAATCTGTGCATGATTTGGACTGCCCTATGGGCTCTACTTGGGTGAAATTTCCCCTCCGACCGGTGGCCTCTTCGCCTGCATCCACCAGGCTGTGTTCACAGATGAGCTGCTGCAACAGCTTGGAGGATCTGCCAGGTCCTTTCGTTTGGCCTCCACTTATTGTGTCACCCACCTCAAGGATGCAGTTCGTCGCCCGTGATCATCACTGGCTGTCACTGGGCGCCGCTACCGTCATGTTCTTGAGGAAGGCATGTTTTGCTGTCTTATTTGCTGGTGCATATGCATTCAGGAGCTCAAAAGTCCCTTCTCCTGTTTTGCGGGGTGCCCTGCAGCACCCTGCCTGCAATGATTTCTCTGTTTCCCGTCAGGAGCACTGCGTTCCCCCCCACCACCCTCCCAGCAGGTGCTCACTGTCCCCAGGCCAGGAGGGGCCGTGTTGCAGCTCTTCTTGCAATCCGCACAGTGTCTAGAGCTCTGTTTCCCGTCAGGAGCACTGCGTTCCCCCCCACCACCCTCCCAGCAGGTGCTCACTGTCCCCAGGCCAGGAGGGGCCGTGTTGCAGCTCTTCTTGCAATCCGCACAGTGTCTAGAGCTGGGCCGGGCAGTACAGGGCAGCGAGAGCCCTGGCCCCGCGGGGGAGGCCTCCCCTGGGGAGACGCTATCTCCTGTCCCCAGAGAGGAGCCCCTGCCCCGCCAGGACTCAGGTGAGGGACCAGGGGTAAGGGCCAGGCGTGGGGCCGGGTGCCGGAGTGGCTGTGCTGCGTGCAGGGGGAGAGGCTCCAACGTCTGCCCCAGCTGAGACAGGGCTGCAATGTTGGCAACCGGGTAGCTGGGCTGGGGCGGAGGATGAAATCTGTGCGTGATTTGGACTGCCCTATGGGGTCTACTCAGGTGAAATGTCCCCCTCGACCGGTGGCCTCTTCGCCTGCATCCACCAGGCTGTGTTCACAGATGAGCTGCTGCAACAGCTTGGAGGATCTGCCCGGTCCTTTCTTTTGGCCTCCGCTTATTGTGTCACCCACCTCAAGGATGCAGTTCGTCGCCCGTGATCATCACTGGCTGTCACTGGGCGCCGCTACCGTCATGTTCTTGAGGAAGGCATGTTTTGCTGTCCTATTTGCTGGTGCATATGCATTCAGGAGCTCAAAAGTCCCTTCTCCTGTTTGCAGGGTGACCTGCAGCAACCTGCCGGCAATGATTTCTCTGTCTCCCGTCAGGAGCACTGCGTCCCCCGCTGCCCGGTGCTCACTGTCCCCAGGCCAGGACGGGCCGTGTTGCAACTCTTCTTGCAATCCGCACAGTGTCTAGAGCTGGGCCGGGCACGTTCCTGCAGACAAAGGATGTCTGCCTGCAGTGGTCCCAGGACCACCTCAATGGTGTCCCATTCCTCCTCCCTAAGCATGCTTTGCACATTCACTGAGGCTCTCAGGACCTCCATGAGTAGATGTGTCCTGGGGGATTGCATCTGGAGCTTTCTCATTTCCATTGATTAGGTTTAGGGGTTCCCTGGCTCTTTTCCTTCCCTGCCCTGTCTGTTCTCTCCATTTGTGTGGCTCTTTTGGGGTGCCGTTGCACTTACTGCAGTCTGGGCTGTGCTCGAGGGGACCTGCCTCTTCCTTTGGGTGGGGGAGACCCAGGGGTCCTGGTCCTCCTTGAGGAGTCTGGGATTTCCCCCTCTCCTGCATGGACTTCCATATCGGGGCCTTCACTTCCTTCGTCCCCTCCTGGGGTACTACCCAGGTTCCCCTCTTGGGAGTTTTGGCTCTCCCTTTCTCTATCCTCCTTTTCTATCCTATTCATTTCTTCAGTCAGCTCGTCCTCCCCCACCTGTTTGTTCAGTTCCTCGATTATCTTTTCCGAGAGAGTTTCCCCACCCAACCTTGCATGCTTCAGAGCCTCCACCCCTCTCCCCTCCAGGAACAATGTGGGGAACAATCCATGACAGATTTTGGGTGTCTGGTGGGGGGTAATTGCCCACTGGCCCTCATTGTGCATGGGAACCTGGTGTGGTCTGATGGGCAGCACTGTGGGGGCTGCAGGGGTCTTGTGGGGGTCCTCCCTTTTGGGCCATGTTGCAATAGTGGGGGGTTGGGGCACTGTGGGGAATACACCAACCCTGGGTGCAGGGGAACCTGGAGGTGAGCTGCCATGTTGTGCCAGGTGGGCTGCTACAGGGGATGTCAGGTGGCTGACCCCTTTTGGGGGGGTGATTGGTGGAGGTGGGAGGCGGGGTAGGAAAGGGGCTTGCCTGGGAGGCTTGCCCACCATGCATTGTGGGGTGCAGTGTGCCAGTAGATTCTCATTGTGTGAACACCCCCTCCTTGCTCTGGCTCTGGGAAGCAGATTGGAGACCACAGAAGCCCTCTGGTACCACTGGGTGCAGATGCCTTTAGGGATTTGTGAATAATAGGGTGGGGGGCACTTGCCCCTCCATCAGGAGCCCCCACCTTGTCCTGCCCCCTCCAGCACAGCTCCAGATGTGCTCACTGGGATGGCAGAGTGGGGAGCACGCCATCTGCACCCCCTGCCTCCGTCACTCCCTCCCTCCCTCCCTGGAAGATACTGTGTTGTCATAAAAAATGATAAAAGATTGACCAAGGTGATCTTTATTCTGTTCCTTTATTTGTTCTTTATAACAAAGGAGATGGCACGCAGCAATCACTCGCTCACCCACTCACTGGTAACGGTGACTTCTATGATGCCGTGTCTGGCTCCCCCTGCCACCGACTCCACTGAACCACAGCTAAGCATGAAACTGCCATGAAGCCATGGCCCGTGTGTTCATATAAAGCGTGTTATCCTAAAGGGCTTTAAATAAAGCACTAAAGGTGTGTATAGACACCCCCAGTACCTATTTCAGCAAGTCCTAAGAGCCTGTGTGGTAACCGTGAGTACCGCCCAGTCCAGGTGGCACACGGGTTGTTCCCACTGAAGCTACTTCCCCATCATTTTTCACTACAGTGATGCAGCACCTCATGTGCATGCACCCACTGTGCGGGAAATCCACCGTGTGTCTTTACAGGTAGTAAAACAAAGGTTCTCAGAAGCAAAACATTTCTTCCAAAATGTACTCTGTCTTCAACATCGGATAGAACAAAACTCATATTGGAGGTACTAAACATAATGTGCATCAGGAAAAGTGCATTAATGCACGTGTAGGCATTCTCACATCTTGGTCTGGGAGCTGTTTCCACCTGCGGCTGGGCTAGTCTTCACCTTGCACCGCCATCTCTCTTAATGGCATTTAAGGGAGCCCGCCCCTGCCCCAGCCCTGGCAAAATCTGTGGGCAAGGAAGGAGCCCCCCAGGGGGCACTTGCCTGCCTGTACACTAATGCCAGGAGCTTGGGGAATAAGCAGGAGGAGCTCATCCTCCTGCTCAGTGCAAACAATTACGATGTCATAGGGATAACAGAGACCTGGTGGGACTCCACCCATGACTGGACCACGGGGATAGATGGCTATACCCTGTACAGGAGGGATCGTGTAGAGAAAAGGGGCGGGGGGGGTAGCTCTCTATGTTAAGGAAAGCTACACGTCCCTGCAAGCTGATATTGGCGACCAGGGTGGACGGCTGGAGACCCTCTGGGTTAAAATCCGTGGGGAACACGGCACAGGGG
>NW_005843177.1:241201-242103 GCF_000455745.1 Alligator sinensis
TGCTTCCAGTTTTGGGCTCCACAATTCAAAAAGGATGTGGAGAAGCTTGAGAGAGTCCAGAGAAGAGCCACGTGCATGATCAGAGGTCAGGGAAGCAGACCCTACGATGACAGGCTGAGAGCCCTGGGGCTCTTTAGCCTGAAAAAGCGCAGGCTCAGGGGTGATCTGGTGGCCACCTACAAGTTTATCAGGGGTGACCACCAGCATCTGGGGGAACGTCTGTTCACCAGAGCGCCCCAAGGGATGACGAGGTCGAATGGTCACAAACTACTTCAAGATCGTTTCAGGCTGGACATAAGGAAGAACTTCTTTACTGTCCGAGCCCCCAAGGTCTGGAACAGCCTGCCACCGGAGGTGGTTCAAGCGCCTTCATTGAACACCTTCAAGATGAAACTGGATGCTCATCTTGCTGGGATCCTATGACCCCAGCTGACTTCCTGCCCTTTGGGCGGGGGGCTGGACTCGATGATCTTCCGAGGTCCCTTCCAGCCCTGATGTCTATGAAATCTATGAAATCTATGAAATCTCTAGACAGGAGCTTTCATCTGACCGACATGGCAAGTTCTGCTTCTATAAGGAGCTGGTGCACTGCACACTTGTGCTAATCAGGCCTACTTCAGCCAGTGCTTTTGTATGAGTAGTATATATATACATATATATATATCAATGTTTCAAGGATGCAGAGGTCAAAAGGGAGGATCTAATGACTTTATCCCTCCTGGTGGCAATGCCATCAGCCAACAGGAACTGGAGCCTACGATGGCTGTGGCCACGGGTGTCAGTGGAGACCTGAGTAAATCCCCAGGCTCCCAGCGGGACTTTCCCATGCTCTCGGTCACTTGCTGGAGCTGGCGTGGGAGAGAAGCCGGCAGCAGGGGCCTCGGTGGAACTAGGGGCGTCCC
>NW_005843177.1:242180-243146 GCF_000455745.1 Alligator sinensis
TCCCAGCGGGACTTTCCCATGCTCTCGGTCACTTGCTGGAGCTGGCGTGGGAGAGAAGCCGGCAGCAGGGGCCTTGGTGGACTTAGGTGCCTCCCTGTGCTCCGGTTCAACCCTGCTCAGGGCCCCGGCAGCAGATCCTTATGCAGCTCTTCTGTAACGCACCTTTCTCTTCTGCATAAGACTGTGAAAAAAACAGTGGGAACTGCATTCGAGAAGCCGGCTTTGGAGTCGGGCCTTGTGAAGAAACATCAGGAGACCTGAACTGCCTTGCAGCCACGCTCCCCTCTTGGGAAGGGTTTGTCAGGATACTCTACTTGCCCTGGCAGAGGTTCATCCAAAAGGGCAGGTCCCGGCCGCACAGCAGTCCATGGGTGCAATGCCTCGAGTGTGACCAGCTCCTGCTCCCGAGGGTGAACAACACCCCCTGGGTTGTGGCGAATCCTCTGGGAAGGGAAGGGAAGGGACGGAAAGGGGCTGGGAAATCACAGAGAGATTCTGGGCCCTGCTCTGTTCCCGTTTCTCAGCTCTGGAGGGGACATAGAGACCAACCACAGAGATATCGTGCTCAGTTGTGGGGCTTGGTTAGCAAAGAGTCTGTTGTAAACTAATCCAGTTTCCTTTTTTAGGACTAACACTGGCCACAGATGGCCCAACACATACATCAGCCTAACAAAAGGTAGATAGTGATGATTACAGCTTGCTGGAAGAGCCAACTTTCTGTGCTTTCCTTGAACTCACCATTTATCAGGGAGATTTCATTCCTGTCTTTGTCATAAAAGGACGAGTTTGTAATGCCACACCTGCTTACCTCTCACTTCTGCTACAGGGCAAAGAAATTACAGTCAGGCCTCCTCCTCTGCCCTCATCCTCATTCTCCTGTGAGGGAGAGCTGTTGCCCTCCATCAGTGTAGACCATGTGAAGGAACACCTTGAGAGGCTGGACACCTTCAAGTCAGCCAGCCCTGA
>NW_005843177.1:243890-250183 GCF_000455745.1 Alligator sinensis
GTGGAGAAGCTTGAGAGAGTGCAGAGCAGAGCCACGTGCATGGTCAGAGGGCAGGAGCACAGGCCTTATGAAGAGAGGCTGAGAGCCACGGGACTCTTCAGCCTGGAGAAGCGCAGGCTGGGGGGGACCTGGTGGCTCTGTATAAGTACATCAGGGGTGTGCATCAGGACCTGGGGGAACACCTGTACACCAGAGCACCCCAAGGGATGACAAGGTCGAAGGGTCACAAACTCCTCCAAGACTGTTTCAGGCTGGACATAAGGAAGAACTTTTTCACTGTCCGAGCCCCCAAGGCCTGGATCAGACTGCTGCCTATATAGCAAAGGCCCACGCAGCAGGTGTAGTCGTGGTTGCTGCTCGGGTCGATCTCGATGGTGGCCCAGGTCTGGTAGGTCCCGTCTCCACTGGGAAGGACCCATGAAGACCTCGTCTCCTGCGGCTGCACCTCCCCGTTCTTCAGCCAGACGACGGCCACGTCCCTGGGATAGAAGCCGTGCACCCGGCAGGACAGGGCGGTGCGTCCGTCCCGGGACAAGGGCCTGTGGCTCACCTCTGCCACGGGGTGCTCTGGGGGGGAGGAGACCCCCGTTAGAGTGACCGCCCCTGCTGAGCCCTCAGCACCCCTGCCAGGAGCCCGGCTGGGCCCTGCATTGGGCCACACAAACCGGCTCCAGTGCCCATTTCAGGCAGGAGCAGACAGTGTTGGGATAGGAGGCGCGGTTGCTCTGGGCTCGGGGCTGCAAGAGCAGAGTCCCATACAGCTGATCTCTGGTTCTCAGACCCACAGCCTGGCACGAACACCCCGTGGGAGGCCTGACCAGGGCAGGGACAGGGGCACCGTGTCCCACAGCAGTGCTGGGGCCTTGCCCAGTGGCAGGACTGAGACACGGCACTCGCCACCCTGGACACAGGGTGGACCCTGGGGATGTGGGGGGTGCAGGGCCCAGGCAGTGCTGCCCTGAGGGGTGACACCAGGACTCACTGCTCTGCAGCGCTGCCTCCCCGTGCTGCAGGTACTGCCGCAGCCACGCAATGCATG
Source organism: Alligator sinensis (assembly GCF_000455745.1). NCBI lineage: Eukaryota > Metazoa > Chordata > Crocodylia > Alligatoridae > Alligator > Alligator sinensis. The sequence goes on from NW_005843177.1 coordinate 244,930, forward strand.
TCTCCTCCAGGTAGGATCTTGTAAGCCGAAGAAGGATCTTATCCTCATTCCACCTGCGCTGGGTGACCTGGGCCAGTGTTGTTCCTGCTACCCAGGTGCACATACCCAGGTCAAAGCTGATGAAGTCTCCCCCATCATAGCCAACCTGCATGTAGCCTCTAGTGCTGCCGTCTTCACCAACCTCACAGCCGTACATGAACTGGAGAGTGTGAGACCCTGAAACAAACATAGATCCAGGCCCTGGTCAGGGTCACAGCCCCAGGGAGCAGGTGCCCAAGGGCTGCTGGGCTGGACAGGGGCAGAGCTGACCACATGGCAGGGCAGCATGGGGACAGCTCGGGGGTCTGGTCATGGAGAACAATGCTGAGGGGACGCAACTGCGGCCCCCGCGCACCCTGGGAACATAGGAGCCCAGAGCTGGGGAGGGGGGAGACAAGCCCAGGATGGAAAGTAGAGCGGTACTTCCCCATGCAGGAGCAGCATGGGGCTGGCAGCCTCCTCGCGGGGCAGCGAGACCCAGGAACAAAACCCAAATAGTGGATGCTGCAGCTGCCTGGAGCTGGGCCTGGACTCTGCATCCCTGGAGGTGTCTCCTGGGCCATGCCCCATCCAGCCTAGCCCCTGTCTGTACTCAGGGGCTGACAGGGCCTGGTCCCTGAACCCCACAGCTCCCTCCACACAGACCTATAGGCTGGGGAACTCTCTTGCCATAAGCACCGTGACAGATAATGACTCCAAGATCCCTTTCTATTAAAAGATGAACATGGTCTGCCAATGTCAGGACACGGTCACTGAGACTAAATGCACCTTGTTGTGCATCCACAGATGCATCTCGAGCAGGTCCAAGGAGGTGATCCTCCCCCTCTATGCAACACTGGTCAGGTCACAGGTGGAGTACTGCGTCCAGTTCTGGGCGCCGCACTTCAGGAGGGATGTGGCCAGCATCGAGGGCGTCCAGAGCAGGCCACCCGCATGATCCGGGGACAGCAGGGCAGGCCCTACAAGAAGAGGCTACGGGACCTGAACCTGTTCAGCCTTCACAAGAAAACTATTAAAACTATTATCATGTTTCTTAGGGACCCCAAATCATAATGGTTGGTGCCATAGGTTTCCAGTGTGCTTTGTTTCAGGCAGCTTGTGCTGTGCTTCTTGTTTTTTTAACAGACATTAGTTTTTCCATGTATAAGCATGCTAAAAAAGTGGTTCCATATCATTTGAACATGTGAAGTCATGCCAAATCATGCAGTATTGTTAATTCCTGTGATTAATTTTTTTGTGTGCATATTTGCAAACAAATGGGCCTTTAAAAATATAACCATAAGCGTAAGAGTTTGCTTTCTTAAAAATAGCTATTGAGTCTTGATGATTCTTGGTAACTTCATTACATGTCTTGGAGCTGGTTTTATATTCAAGGGTATGTGCTTAGTTTCTGCAAACAACTTAGGACAGTGCTGCAGGAAGGAAACATAGTAGTAGATCAGACCCTGCTGTAAATAAAAAGGAGGAAACATTTACTTAATTTTCTGTGCCTATTATTCTGTGCCACATACACAGAAAATGTGTTTATTGTGAAAAGTTTGAAACCAGTTTTGAGTCAGTCTGAGTCAACCACTCAGAGGGTGGTGGTGGATGGATCATACTCGACTTGGGGGGAGGTGGGTAGTGGAGTCCCCCAGGGCTCGGTCCTGGGGCCTGCGCTGTTCAGTTTCTTCATCAGCGATCTTGATGCTGGGGTGGAAAGCAACCTGTTTAAATTCGCTGAGACACCAACATTTGGGGGGAGGTGAGCACGCTAGCAGGGAGAGAGAGATTGCAGAAGGATCTGGATAGGTTACAGGGGTGGGCAAACAGGAACAGGATGTGTTTCAATACGGACAAGTGCAGGGTGCTGCACTTGGGTAGTAGGAACCAGCAGCACACTTATAAGATGGGGAGCTCCCTACTTGAGAGCACGGAGGCGGAAAGGGATCTTGGTGTCATTATTGACTCCAAGATGAACATGGGCCGACAATGCGAGGTCATGGTTGGCAGGGCTAACCGGACCTTGTCGTGCATCCACAGGTGCATCTCGAGTAGAGCCAGGGAGGTGATCCTCCCCCTCTATGCGACGCTGGTCAGGCCGCAGCTGGAGTATTGTGTCCAGTTCTGTGCGCCCCATTTCAGGAGGGATGTGGACAACATGGAGAGGGTCCAGAGGAGGGCCACCCGCATGATCCGGGGACAACAGGGCAGACCCTACAGTGAGAGACTGCGGGACCTGAACCTATTCAGCCTCCACAAGAGAAGGCTGAGGGGGGACCTGGTGACCGTCTATAAACTCACTAGGGGGAACCAGAAGGGTTTGGGGGAGACGCTGTTTCCCCTAGCCCCCGCTGGCATAACAAGGAGTAATGGGCACAAGTTGATGGAGAGGAGGTACAGATTGGACATCCGAAAAAACTACTTCACAGTTAGGGCGGCTAGGAGCTGGAACCAACTTCCAAGGGAGGTGGTGCTGGCCCCTACCCTGGGGATCTTTAAGAAGAGGCTGGATACCTACCTGGCTGGACTCATTTGAGTCCCGTTTTTGTTTTTAGGGTTTTTTGTTGTTCTCCCGCCCTGGCGGGGGGTCGGGCTAGAAGATCTATTAGGTCCCTTCCGACCCTAAAACTATGAAACTATGAAACTATGAAACTTAGAATAAAAAAATTCTGTCTGTTACTTGAACTTCCGCTAGGTGGTTAGTTGTGGTTAGAGCAATGTCTGTGCGGTTAGCTGCTTATACATATAGCAAAATGTTTGACTATGAGTTTCTCTTTGGTGGCTAAGGTCACTGTTCTCCTGCCCTTTGATCAGGCTCGTGGCTCCCCTCTGGACTCTCAAGCTTCTCCACATCCTTCTTGAATTGTGAAGCCCAGAATTGGATCCAGGACTCCAGCTGCGGCCTCATCAAGGCCGAGGACAGCGGGAAGATAATATCCTGGGACTTTCTTGAGAAGCATCAGTGGATGCAACCCAGGGTTTTGATTGCTTTGGTAGCTGCAGTATCATAGTGGTGGCTCATGTTCATCTTCTGGTCCATCATGCCCCCCAAGTCTCCTTTGGCCATGGTGCTAAGGATCACAGCACTGCCAAGACTATAAGTATGATGTGGGGTTTTTTCCCCCAAGGTGGAGCACCTTGCATTTCTCCATATTGAATGCCATCAGGTTTTCATCTGCCCACCCTGCATGCCTGTCAAGGTCAGCCTGGATCACCAGCCTAACCTCAAGTGTGGATGCTCTTCCCCAAAGTTTGCTGTTGCCAGTGAACTTGGCCAGCCCACTTCTGACACCAGAGTCTGTGGCAGAAATGCCACCGTCTGTGTCTCTCTCCAGAAACCTGTCCCGGTCAGCTTGGGACACTGGGGTCAAATTCCTGAGGGAGGGGGGATTTTCCTCCCTGCCTACGTGACAAAAGCCTGGTGCCGAGGCTGTGGTCCCTCTGGTCACCTGAGTGGGGGGAGGCAAAAGCCCCTGCTCCTCTGCCCAGGTAACCAGTGATGCCTTTTAAATTGGTTGGCTAGGTGCCAACACTGCTGGCTTCTATTGGACTGGGCTGCTGAGGTCAGAAGGCTATAAAAAAGGGCCTGGTCAAAGAAGAAGGAGGAGAAGCCATTTTATCAGCATGGACCAAACACCAGGACACAGGGAGAGAGTCTGATCCAACTGAAATGCTCTCTCCCTGGAAATCTCCGAGCCAGATCTCTACCATCTTCTGGATGATACTTGTGTTGCTAGAGAGCAGTCAGCTCCCAGTGATGCATTTGCATATCAACCGACGACCTCAGCTAGACTGTTTTGCTCAATGGTAATCCCTCAATAGTGCTCTACCTCTTACCCTAGTCTAACCCTACCCTCTGTAACCAATAAAGTTCTCCTTTGTGAATGGCGTAGGAGACTTATTGAGGGGTGGGTGTAATTATGCCTAGGAGGCCCCTTAGGTCTGCAGACTAAGGGAGATCATCCTTTCTAGCCCCTGACTTGGGGAGGAGCCCCAAGTGCTTGGACTGGGTCTAGTACCTGTAGGACTATTAGGCCTGTGTTTCCCTGAGAACACAGAACCCAGAAGGTCCCTTCTTGGGGTGGTGGCAGCACGTTACCCCCCACCCCCGGACTCTTCAGTGGGGCTCAAAAGGGGGTCTGCCAGGGCTTAGGCACCCCTGGAAGACACGTGGAGTCCGGAAAGTGGGCGGGCATGGGGAGGTGGGGGGCTTAATGCAGGAGCGCCCCTACTGGCCCGCCACACAGTCCAGGTAATTTATAGACTTTAAAGAGTACAGGCCCAAGGACGGAGCCTTGCGGGGGGGCACTGCTGGTCACTGAGCACTACGTTGATTTGGTTTTGTCAACTACCACTCTCTGGGTCCAACCTCAGAGCCAGTTCCTGTGCCATCAGACAGTAGTGTCGCCAAAGCCACAGCTAGCCAATTTTTCCATGAGGACATCATGGAGTACCATCAATGGCTTTTTTAAAGTCCAGATATATGATGTCACCCTCTTCCTCTTTGTCCAGGTGAAGTGTCACCTGGGTGTAGAAGGAGATGAGATAGGTCAGGCAAGACCTGCCTGCAACAAACCCGTGCTGCCTGTCCCTCAGGATGTTGCCTTCAGCTAGCCTATTGTGAATGTTTTCTTTCATAACTTCTTCCAAGATCTTTCCAGAGATTGAAGTTAAACTGATTGGCCTGCAGTTCCCCGGATACCTACAATCTTGGGAACTCTCTTCTCATCAATGCAGAGGCAATAAAAAAAGGATCTTGGAGTCATTATTGATGCCAAAATGAACATGGGCCGACAGTGTGGGGACGCGGTCAGGAAGGCCAACCGTACCTTGTCATGCATCCACAGATGCATCTTGAGCAGGTCCAAGGAGGTGATCCTCCCCTCTATGGACACTGGTCAGGACGCAGTTAGAGTACTGCATCCAGTTCTGGGCACCACACTTCAGGAGGGCTGTGGACAGCATCGAGGGGGTCCAGAGGAGGGCCACTCACATGGTCAGGGGGCAGCAGGGCAGGTCCTATTGTCACAACCCAAAGTTGTGATTTTTGTTTTTGTGTGTGCTTTGGCACCACTGAATTATTTTCCCACTAAATTGCAGCTTCTTTGCACGGTGGAGTTTTCTGCTGTAAAGGAGAACCCCGGTGCAAGGGAGAATTTCCCGCCAATTTGTAGCTTTCTTTGCATGGTGCATGTCTTTTGCATCTAAGAAATGCTCGGTGCAAAGAGTTCCC
>NW_005843177.1:255502-256538 GCF_000455745.1 Alligator sinensis
GAACCCGGCTGACTTCCTGCCCTTTGGGCAGGGGGCTGGACTCGATGATCTTCCGAGGTCCCTTCCAGCCCTGATGTCTATGAAATCTATGAAAATCTATGAAACCATTAAGCGTCCGTGCCTAATTCTAGCGTTCCGCCTGCTTTCTCCGATCCAGCATGCCCGGGCTGCTGGCCACAGCCCGTGAAGCACAAAAGGGCCCTGATCGCACCCCCCGCCGTCCACACATGGCGATGAGGATGGGATCGGGAGATGGCCCGCTCACCTATGAGGAGAGGCTGTGGGACCTGAACCTGTTCAGCCTCCACAAGAGAAGGCTGAGAGGGGATCTGGTGGCCATTTACAAACTAGTTGTGGGGGGGCAGCAGGCATTGGGGGTGTCCCTGTTCCCCTGAGCACTACCAGGAGTGACAAGAAGTAACAATCACAAGCTGGCAGAAGGTAGATTCAGGCTGGATATCAGGAGGCGCTACTTCACAGTCAGGGCAGCTAGGAGCTGGAACCAACTTCCAAGGGAAGTGGTGCTGGCTCCTAACCTGGGGGTCTTTAAGAGGAGGCTGGATAAACTCCTCGCCGGGGTCGTTTGACCCCAGTGCTCTTTCCTGCCATGGCAGGGGTTTGGACTTGATGATCTTGGGTCAAGATACAAGGGGGTCATGGGGAGAGGGATTTAATGGTGGGGGTCTACTACAAACCCCCCAACCAAGGGGAGGAGCTGGACCGGGAATTTTCGGGCCAGCTTGCAGAGGCACTTAAGGCAAGGGATGTAGTTGTCATGGGTGATCTAAATTACCCCGACATCTGCTGGGAGGAGCAGTCAGCCAGGTCACACCATTCCAGGAGGTTCCTGGCCGAGATACAGGACCTCCACTTAACACAGGAGGTGCACAGTCCCACTAGAGGAAATGCCCTGTTGGACCTGGTCCTGGCCACAGGCAATGATCCGGTAAGGGGGCTCCAGGTCCTTGACCACCTGGGTGACAGCAACCATCGCTTGCTGGAATTCATCATCCAACACAGGATGACAAGGGCCTGC
>NW_005843177.1:258534-266144 GCF_000455745.1 Alligator sinensis
GTCCCCATCTTTAAAAAAGGGAGGAGGGAGGACCCGGGCAACTATAGGCCCGTCAGTCTTACCTCAATCCTGGGGAAACTCTTTGAGAAGATCATCAAGGAGCACATCTGTGATTGGCCGGCATCGGGGATGATGTTCAAGGGCAACCAGCACGGTTTCATTAGGGGCAGGTCATGTCAGACCAACCTGATTGCCTTTTACGATCAGGTCACAAAAGCATTGGATGCAGGTGTCGCCGTGGATGTAGTCTTTCTGGACTTCAGTAAGACCTTTGACACTGCCTCCCACCCCATCCTCATTAAAAGACTAGGCAACTGTGCCATCGATGGCTACACGGTCAGATGGATTGCAAATTGGCTCAGAGGGTGGTGGTAGACGGGTCATATTCGAGCTGGGGGGAAGTGGGCAGCGGAGTCCCCCAGGGCTCGGTCCTTGGGCCCACGCTGTTCAATTTCTTTATCAGTGATTTGGACAATGGGGTGAAAAGCAACCTGTTCAAATTTGCTGATGACACCAAAATTTGGGGTGAGGTGGGCACGTTAGCAGGGAGAGAAAGACTGCAGAAGGACCTAGATAAGTTTCAGGGGTGGGCTATCAAAAACAGGATGCGTTTCAATACGGACAAGTGCAGGGTGCTGCACTTGGGTAGTAGGAACCAGCAGCACACTTATACGATGGGAAACTCCCTTCTTGAGAGCACGGAGGCAGAAAGGGATCTTGGAGTCATCACTGACTCCAAGATGAACATGGGCCGACAATGCGAGGTCACGGTCGGCAGGGCTAACCGGACCTTGTCGTGCATCCACAGGTGCATCTCAAGTAGGGCCAAGGAGGTGATCCTCCCCCTCTATGCGACACTGGTCAAGCCACAGCTGGAGTACTGTGTCCAGTTCTGGGCACCCCACTTCAAGACGGATGTGGACAATATTGAAAGGGTCCAGAGGAGGGCCACCCACATGATCCGGGGACAGCAGGGCAGACCCTACAATGAGAGGCTACGGGACTTGAGCCTGTTCAGCCTTCACAAGAGAAGGCTGAGGGGGGACCTTGTGACTGTCTATAAACTCAGTGGGGGGGACCAGAAGGGCTTGGGGGAGACCTTGTTTCCCCTAGCGTCCCCTGGGATAACAAGGAATAACGGCCACAAGTTGTTGGAGAGTAGGTTTAGATTAGACATCTGTAAGAACTACTTCACAGTCAGGGCGGCTAGGATCTGGAACCAACTTCCAAGGGAAGTGGTGCTGGCTCCTACCCTGGGGGTCTTTAAGAAGCGAAGTGGAGCTGGCTCCTACCCTGGGGGTCTTAAAGAAGAGGCTTGATGCCTACATGGCTGGGGTCAATTGAGCCCAGTTTTCCTCCTGCCCAGGCAGGGGGTCAGACCTGAAGATCTACAAGGTCCCTTCCGACCCGACTTCTAGGATTCCATGATTCTATGATTCTATGATCTGCTCAAGTCCCTTCCAACCCTACAAACTATGAAACTTTCTTTCCTCCCTTTCTTGAAGATAGGCACCACATTGGCCCTCATCCAATCTTCAGGTTCTTCACCTGAGCACCACAATTTCTCAAATATCCTTGCCAGTGGCCACACCATGGTGTCTGCCAGTTCTTTAAGCACTCTTGTGTCAACCTGTCTGAACCAGCTGATTTGTGGGTGTCCAGCCTCAAGGTATTCCTTCACAAGGTCTGAATATAGGCCAATGGTAGGCATATATTCACCCTCACCCTGGCCACCCTGTGATCATCCCTCCAGCACCTGGGTGACAAGGAACATGCTTTATTGAAGACTTCTCCCTGCAGTGCCTTGTCTTTCATCCTAAATACCCATTCTCCTTTGTACATCAAAGCCTGAGTAAAGGGGTGGGTAAAATATGGGCCACAGGCCAGATCTGGCCTGTGAGGCCATTCTATCTGGTACGTGGGCCCCCTAAAATATATAAAAAATTAATATTTATCTGGCTTTGGTTCCTGTCAAAAATGACAGGAATCAGTGGCAGAAGGACCCAGGGTAAGCCCAGCGGGCTTCTGCAACAGCAGGGCCCCCCTGGCTCTGCTCCCCAGGCCATATGGCCTGGAACCATGTGGCTCCTCCAGCGCGGGAACCTCAGGTAAGGGGGGAAGTGCAGGGAAGGAGCCCAGGGGAAAGTGGTCCCTCCCCTGCCCCGTGGCTGGCGCTGCCTGCTGCAGGCACTCGCAGCCCATGCAGGCTATCCTGAGCAGGCACAGGCATTCCCAGGCAGGCTTCGAGCAGCTCCAGCACGGGGCACCGGCCACAGGGCAGGCAAAGGGCCACTTTTCCCCACCACTCAGCACCAATTTGTAACCCAGCCCCGCTGCCAGCCTGGGCACCGTGCTGGCTCCTGGCTCACCCGTTGGGGCTGCGTGCAGTGGCAGCAGCTGCGTTTCCCCCCCCAGTGAAAGACTGGGAGGGGTGCTTGATAACACCATTCCCCACATCTCTGGTGGGTTTATCAATAATAGGGACCTGGAAGCTGGCTGTGAAGCTCCAGGGAGGGGACAGGGCTTGGCGCCCTAATCCAGCAGAGAGGGGTCTGGAGCCCAGTCAGAGGGCCTGGGGCTCAAGAGTGATAGGATGCCTGGGGATGGAGCTTGGGAGCTCAAGGATGGGGCAGGCTTGATGCCTGGGGTTGGGGCTGGGAGCCTGAGGATGGGTTTGAGAGTCAAGAGAGGCTTGTGGCCTGTGGATGGGACTTGGATCCCAAGGATGGGACTCATAGACCCAGGAATTAAGCTGGGCGCTCAGTGTGTGATGAGGCTGGTTGTGAAGATGTGTGATGATGAGGCCATGGGACACATCAAAGGATCATGTTCATAGATTCATAGATTCACAGATGTTAGGGTCGGAAGGGACCTCAATAGATCATCGAGTCCGACCCCCTGCATAGGCAGGATACACACACATGCACATTCATTCAGTCAGCCAGACCTCCTCCCCCACACCGCCTTAGTTAATTAACGACAAGCCCGATGTGCTGTAGGATGAAGGTGCTTCATACAGTTTCTCCCTAAATAAAACGTACGTTACCAGACACAAAATGGGATCCTTTACCAGACAGAAAATTTTAGCCGGCAGTAAGGTTCAGACTGACCTGTTTTAACAAGGTTCAGATCCAGTTACCACGGCCAAGTTGGGAGCCTACAGGCAGTCCTCCTCCGAAACCCCAATAGAGATTTTGAATTAGGTCTCTTACCTCTCAAGTTTGGCGCCTCGGGGTTCGGGGGGGGCAGTCTGCGGTCCTCCTTTCTCAGCCTGTGTTCTGGATCCGAGTCACGGCACCAGGAATTGTCGTGGAAACACACGCAGCATACTTTTGGGTCAGGTCAGCAGAAGCTTTTATTCAAAAGAAACTACAGCTGTAGGGGGGACTCCAAAGTGACATGGATCTCCCAAGCACTTGGAAGGGGTCCCCCCCAAGAGCAAAATCAGGAGGCTTATATACTTTTTAACAGTTGCTTACAACTCACGTGATCATATAGTGAAATTAGCATGAAAAGCGGCTATAATATTACTTCATTATTTTTTTGCTGTAATCAGGATGGGAACTAATGGGGGAGGCGAGGTTAGTTCACAAACCTCCTTCTTGCACCTGCAAATCAGAGTTGTACATATTTTTTGCTATCTTCAAGGCCGCGGTGAGCGAAGCAGTTGCGGAGGAGTTACAAAGAACAAACACTTTCTCTTATCTGTTCTACTATACAGAGCCAGCAATTCTCCACAAAGCGGTTATGTCATCTTATAACTAAAATAGTCAAAGTTTAAGGCATATATTTTTTCTGATTCCACAACCAGTATGGTGTGGGATACCGTATCGAAGGCCACGTATGTTGGAGTGTGTCTAGAGGCCTTATTATCAGGGCAGCTAAAGGGCTAAAGGGCAGCCTCCCACCTGTTTAAGATCATCTTTCAGTCAAGAACAGCAAGGCATGGCAAACGGGACAGGCAGGTGGTTAGCCTGAAAACAAGTGGGCAGGCATACATCGGGAGCAGCCCCAGGACACCCACTGGTTATAGAGATAAAGGAAATGCAAGAAAAAATGCCCCAATGCACAATTCCAGATGACGTGACCCTGCAGCCCACAGTCAGGCCCCTGCATAGTCTACTAATGGCTGTACAGGTAGTAACAGTTATTGGTTTAATATAAACGTGCTGTTACTGGCGATGCCACTTCACGACCTGTAATGCACAAAAGCAGGTTGGGATGAAATTGGCTCTAGTTATGGTCAATAAAGAGCAATGAGATATAGAGTTTAATAGTTATGATTAAAAACCGTAAAGGCAGTGGAACGCTGGCTGGTTTGGGATGGTAAGGAATTGGAAGATAACAAGGATGTGGTGAACATCCTGGGAGGATGGGCAGGTCTCATCACACCAAAATCGTAAGTGGTTAAAACTGATTGTAAACACCCTCTCCTCAGTATCTCTTCAACTATGTAGCTTCCTGAGTAGCCTGGAAGTTGACAATGCAGTGGACTAGAAGAAGTATCCCTGGATGTTGCAAGATATGATTCTCACCTTCCCTACCCTTCTCTTTTCCCCTCAGATGAACTTTAAAATATTTATCTGCAAAACAAAAATTATCTGTTTTAATTCAAGTCTAAAGTGGAATCATCCTGCACCAGTTTACAACACAAAGATGAAAAGAATAGAAGTGTAGATAATCTATGAACTGAACCTCTCAACAGTGCTCTGTCACTATAGTAGTGTTCTGTAGATCTCTGGAGAACTGCCTCCATGTTGCAGCTTTACAAAGCTCCATTTGATAGTGATGACCTCAGGTTAACTACTGATGCTTCAGTGGGTATGACTGACTGAGCCTTCACAAGATGGTATTATCTCTGGATGCTCATTTGTCCATCTTCTTCTCATTTATGAATTGGCATATTCTCACCTTGGATTAGGGGCTAAGTCAAAAATGAAGACAGTACTATAATTATAAAAAGGACTTACACCCCTAGGACACAGGAAACATATGTCTAACAGTTTTGCCTTAAGTCACTGAATAAATTAATTGCTTCCCAGAGATAACCCTGTTGGCTATATAACAGTGAAGAATGCACAGGTTTCCCTTGCCAACCACTGGGGATAGGTTCCTGAAAGTTTCCCATGGTTGGCAAAACTGTAGTTGTCAAGACAAAAGGCTTATGAGAAAAACGGCAGGTGGAGGGCTGTTGTGTGGCCACGGAAAACTGCAGTTACTCAAAACTGTATACCATGGTAGCCAAAATGGTATATAGTATATTAAGTGTGGATACTCAAAACCATGGCTGGCAAAACCCTGGCTGGTGTGGGAAACCTGTATCTTCAAGTACTGCAATTAAAGGCACATGCTATTCTCTGAAAGTTGTACTACTGTGGGACAATGAGAAATATATTAGCAAAATAGAGCTGTACAAAAATCAGTCTGGCCTTTAAAGTTATTTGTCTGCCCTAGTGGGAAACTGAGTGACTTCTGTTTAGCTGATGTCCCTAGCCTTCATGAGAACAGGCAATAGGACCAAAAAAAAAAGAAGTAAACCACTCTATAGCACACCTAATACCTGTTTTCTCTGGAATTGCAACACTATTTTAGGGAAATACTTCAAACGAGGGCACAAAGCCATCCCCATATCTTGTAAAAAGATACTGAAGCACAAGAGTAAAGAGGCGTGCCCAAGGTCACATGGGAAGTCTGAGTCTGAGCTAGGAAATAAGTTAAAGTCTATTGAGTCCCAAGCCCATGCAGTCCAACGGTATCCTTCTTACCTTTAAGGGGAGCCCTTTCTAACATTGCACAAAATAGCTGTTTCTTTGAGGCTCAATATATTATTCTTTTTATTATTGTTAATTTTATATTCAAATCAGTATTGTTAGTGCCTAGAAGCCTGATATCACAATGCATGGTGCTCATTGAGACTCATTAAGATGACCAACCCTTCCAGATTATCTGGGGGCAGTCCCAAATTTGAAGGCCGTATCCCAGTGTTCCTGAAGACTCTCAGAAATGGGACGATCCACTGCACGTAAAAGGGTGCAAGATCTTTGGTCAGAGCTAGTATTTGCAAACCACGCAGAGACAAGAGTGCTGGATCCAAGTAGTTTATGTCAACTTCAGGGCTGATAGTAGCACCTGTGAAAATGACTAGTGCACATCAATTTCATGTCCTATAATAACCAACTGTGTCCAGGATTTGCTCCCGGAAAGCTGGTTGCTTGTGTTGCCTACAAATGTCCAACTCGGGATCCTTAAAATTCTGGTTTATTAGGTGGATTGAAGCACTGTAATGAAGTTAAATCATAAACCTTGGGGCTGGTCCCCCCCACCACACACACGCACACACACAGTAGCAAGCTACAGAGTCAGGTATACCTATCCCACAGGTGCTGGAGTCTGCCGTCAATGGCCAGTCGAGGCTTCTTTCAGCGTGGTGTTATCCTCCAGAAGGGGGTTGCCGGCTGGTCCTTCTGGCACGACAGGTCGGATGCTGGTCAAGTTGGAGATCAAGAGGACACCACTGAGGGTCACTTTTCACTGCTTTTTATTGGTCCTTGGCAGACTTTGGTGACTCCCCAGTTTTCAGGTTTGCCCAATCCAGGGGTCGTTGACCCTCGTGGGACTTCCCCCTCAGTGGCTACTGGGTGGGATCTTGTCAGCCCCAGGGGTCATCCGCATGTACGTGCAGGTTTGGGAGTCCGTTGATGAATTTTGAATAGGAATTTTGAATAGGGCTCTGGGAGCGGTCAATGTGGAGATATTCAGCCCAAAAGTTGGTCCCCGGCATTCATTAACTCAGACCAGGGCTTCTAGCCCTTGATCAGTGACGTTTAGAGAAGTCCCGGTTGCTACATTGTCTTCTATTGATTTCTTCCCTTGGTTGATCTGCGGGTTTCCTAGGTGTAGATTGCTGCCTGCTACTGTGTTACCATTCAATCGCTGATTCACTCCCTCTTTCAGGGGCCCGCCTGATACAGGGAAGGGCAGTTTGATTCCTGCCCTTGTTAACATTGTATAATGTTATATTATTACAAGGTATAACTTACTTCTGAAACTAAACACGTTTAGTTGAAAGGTGAGGAGTATAAAATATAAGCTACAAAAGTAATGCCATGGCACACAAATGGATAAAAATACCAAAATATACAGGGAGATACAAAATGTGCACACATAAATTTTACAACACAATTCCTTATCTTAAAGTGAAAGAAAGAGGAAGGAAGAAAAGGTAGAAGAGGAAAAACATATCCACAGAGGCTCTGAGTCAGGGGCAGTACTCGGTGCAGGGCCTCAGGGCTGGGGATAACCTGCTTGGCCTGAGCAGAGGCAGATGTTTCTTGCTGCAGCTCGAGGAGAGAACGGTCTGCTCAGCACTGATGGGAGTGGAAAGATGGGGAGCAGCTCTGCAGGGATGCCCTGGTTTCATCATTTGCATCATTTGTTCTCCCTGCCTCCCTTCAGCCCCTACCCCTCCCTGCCCCAGCCCCAGCCCCAGCATGTCCCTGATGGCCTCCCCAGTGACCCCCAGTGCACCAATGGGTCCACCACATTGTATCAGCCTCAGCTGAGCCTGGACCCTGCTCCCCACTGCCGAGCCCCCAGCTCCAGAGTGGCTG
>NW_005843177.1:266168-266368 GCF_000455745.1 Alligator sinensis
CAGTGGGGGCCTGGATGGGCGCTGCGGAGAGGAGAAGCCTCAGCGGGGTGCAGTGACCCTCTGAGAAGGGTCCAGGTGGGAGTGCCTGGAGCCCCGGCCGTGCCCAGCGGGCCTGCCCCATCCCGCTGACTTCAGCAAGGCGAGGGCTGGGGGAGGCTCCCCAGGCAGGTGGAAATACCATCTTTCTTGCCGCACAGAGC
>NW_005843177.1:268196-279520 GCF_000455745.1 Alligator sinensis
CTCTTTCCTGCCTATGCAGGGGGTCGGACTCGATGATCTGTTGAGGTTCCTTCCGACCCTAACATCTATGAATCTATGAATCTATGATGCCACCGTGTGAACAAGCGGGAGAAGGGCGAGGAAAGCCGCGCCAAGCTTTGAGAGGGCGGCAGGAAGGAAAGAGGCCGAGGCACTGCCAGGTCTCACTCGTCCTTTCTCTCCGCTGCCTGGGTTTTGACACACGCGTGTGCTTGGGTCTGACCTGGAGTTCCCCTCACCCACGCTTTCTCAGCCCCATGAAGGGCACTGAAACCCGGAAGCTTGCTAACAAGAATTTTTCTAACCATTTGAGTTGGTCTAATAAAAGATATCAGACTTACCCAAAAAACCTTGTCTGCCTAAAAGATAGTTGCACAAATTTTGCCTTTTTAAAAATTAAACTGTTGAAGGCTTTTTCTTTGAATCGGCTAGGATGAAAACCAATTTCTATTAACTGCTAAGGAATTTTTAAGCAGAAAACTCCAAACACATCTGATAGTACCTGTCTCGGCTCCTCTGCTCAGTCATCGCCGCCGTCTCTCCTAGCACAGCTCTGCTCTAAAGGGAGGGAAAGCAAGGATGCAATGCGTGAAATGGGTTTGTACTACCAGTTAGATGTAGTTTGGAGAATAATTACCATAGTTTTGTGCTCACTTTTATGAAGAAAAGATTTTGTTGCGTGATTATGTATCCACGTGCTTGATGTATATCAATACAAGGGAACTTTATTATGGAGTCAATTCTGTTGTTAAATGTAAACTTCAATACAGATAAAGTAACAAGTAGAAATGCTTGGGAAATAATGTTCCTGTAAAAATCTTTGAAAAAAAATATTTTTAAAAATTGGATGGATTTTTTTTTTCATTGAAAAAAAAGTCAAAAGACCGAAATATTTTAAATTTAAGATCCTGGATCTTTATGAAAGCCTGAAAGCATTCTGCAGAAGAGAAAGGAGAGTATTTGCTCAAATTCCGTGTTATTGGTACAATTTTTTAGAGACAATTTATAATGTGCTCTGAAAGGAACATGTTTAATGAAAGCCTGTGGGACTTACATTAAAGGGCTAGCATCACGGATCAAGGACAACAAAAAGTCTTTTTTTAAATACATAGGGACTATGAAGAAGGCACCCGGTAATGTGGGCCCCTGCGGGATACGCCAGGCAATCTGGTGGTTGCACCAGAGGAAAAGGCAGACCTTTTTAACAATTTCTTTTCCTCCATTTTTTTGTGCAGGGACCAGGACTCCCCGACTGAGATTCAGGATGGTCTGGAGAGACTCCACCAGGCCTAGGGTCAGGGAAGACTGAGTTAGGGACCTTCCAGAGAGGCTGGACATGTTCAAATCAGCAGGTCCAGATAATTTGCACCCCGGGGTGTTGAGGGAATTGGCAGGAGTTATTGAGGGGCCCTTGGCATGTCTTTACAAGCACTCGTGGTGCTCTGGTGTGGTGCCAGACAACTGGAAGCGGGCCAATGTGGTCCCCATTTCCAAAAAAGGGAGGAGGGAGGACCCAAGCAACTATAGGCCAGTTAGTCTTACTTTGAACCTGGGGAAGTTTTTGGGAAGATTATCCAGGAGCACATCTGGGAAGGACCAGGAGTGGGGACAATGCTCAGGGGCAACCAGCATGGGTTCATTAGGGGCAGGTCCTGTCAGACCAACCTGGTGGCCTTCTACGACCAGGTCACAATATCAATGGATGCAGGTGTCGCGGTGGACGTAGTCTTTCTGGACTTCAGGAAGGCCTTTGACACTGTCTCCCACCCCATCCTCATTAAAAAGCTAGGTGACTGCGGCACTGATGCCTACACAGTCAGATGGGTCACAAATTGGCTGAGGGACTGCACCCAGAGAGTGGTGGTTGATGTGTCACATTCAACCTGAAGGGATGTGGGCAGTTGGGTCCCCCAAGGCTCGGTCCTTGGCCCTGCACTAATTAATCTCTTTATTAGCGACTTGGATGAGGGGGTGAAAAGCATCCTGTTCAAATTCACTGATGACTCCAAGATCTGGGGTGACGTGGGCATGCTAGAAGGGAGGGACAGGGTACAGCTGGACCTGGACAGGTTACAGAGGTGGGTGAATGAGAATCGGCTGGGATTCAATACTGACAAGTGTAGGTACTATACTTGGGCAGAGAGAACCAGCAGCACATCTACAGGCTGGGAATTCCCTTCTCAAAAGCCCAGAGGCAGAAAGGGATCCAGGAGTCATTATCGATTCCAAGATGAACATGGGCCGACAGTGTAGGGACGCGGTCATGAAGGCTAACCGCACCTTGTCGTGCATTCATAGCAGGTCCAAGGAGGTGATCCTCCCCCTCTATGCGGGACTGGTCAGGCCACAGCTGGAGTACTGCGTCCAGTTTCCGCGCTTCAGGAGGGATGTGGCCAGCATGGAGAGGGTTCAGAGGAGGGACACTCACATGGTCAGGGGGCAGGATGGCAGGTCCTACGAGGAGAGGCTACGGGACCTGAACCTGTTCAGCCTCCACAAGAGAAGGCTGAGAGGGGACCTGGCGGCCATCTACAAGCTTACCAGGGGGACCAGTGGGGAATGGGAGAGACCCTGTTCACCCGCACACCTCCCAGAGTAATGAAGAATAACAGCCATAAATTGCTTGAGAGTAGGTTCAGGCTGGACATTAGAAGGCGCTACTTCACAGTCAGGGTGGCTAGGATCTGGAACCAACTTCCAAGGGAAGAGGTGCTGGCTCCTACCCTGGGGGTCTTTAAGAGGAAGCTAGACAATTACCTAGCTGGGGTCATATGAGCCCAGTATTCTCTCCTCCCCAGTGCAGGGGGTCGGACTTGATGATCTGCTTAGTTCCCTTCTGACCCTACATCTATGAATCTATGAATTTGTATAAGGAAGGGGGACCGGTGTTTAAAGCAATAACCCAGAGGAGCCCCAGGTTCAATTCCCTGCTCTGCTACAGATTGTAGGCAAGTCACTCAGGGTATGTGGGCATCGTGCATCTTCAGTGCATATGTCCTGGTGCCCCCATGCTGTGCTGGATCAGGCCTCTGAGCTATTTGTAGCATGCTGGTACAGTGGGACCAGACAATGAGAGCCTTTCACCTGCTCAGTCCTGGGCCGCAGGCACTGCACTGACAAGAAAGGGCACTTCACTTGGGGCAGAAGGGAAAGGTTGCAAATTAGGGCTGTGTGAAATTTTGCCACCTGTTTTGTTTCAACACTGTTTCAAGCTATTTCAACCTCGAAACAGCAAAGCTGAAATGAAACAGAGGCTCGAAACAGGGTCAAAATGAAACAGGGCAGGTCAAAATGTTTCGAAAAGTTTGGAACATTTCAAATTTCCACTGAAGCTGGGTTTAGCTTTAACGGCTTCCTGCAGGGAACCAGAAAGTAAAAAAAGGGAAGCAGGGGGAGGGGAGAAGGGGTGGAGGAAGGAGGGCTGCAGCATTTTTTGAACTGCCCTGCTTTCCGCTTTGGGCGCCCTTGGTGAGCTGCCTGCTCTAGCAGGTCTCTGTCAGACCGCTGAGGCTAGCAGCGCTGATTTTCCAAAGGACTCCCTGCTTGCTGCCCTAGCCAGAGGGATTTCAGAATACCTTCATTTGTAGGTGCTTTTATTTTATACTTACATTCATTGATTTATTCTTTTGACTCTTATACTTATCTTGGATAGGGTTACAATGGAATTTGCTCTATATAGGAATTTACTATATATACTTGTTTTTATACAGTTATTCTTTCCAACACACCAACGCTTTTGAGTTTTTCTACACACACGGACATATTTCTATCAGGTTCATAAATCTCATCTCTGCACCACACGACAGTTTTCAGGTTATATAGGAATGCAAATACATTTATATATTTCTTGAAAAGAAAGACATGAAACACATCATGAAGTGTGGTGGAAAGGCAGGTGGCCACCCTGGCCAGCCTGCAGGGAGGGGTGGAAGACGGGGTAGAGGGAGAGCTGTAAGTCCGCCCCCACCCCACCCTGCCCCCCACCAAACTGAGAGGTAGCCTCTTCCCTCCAGCTAAAAGGGATGAGGCTGCTGCAAGCAGCAAGGAGAGGGGAGCAGTGCCACTGCCACTGCCTGTGCCCAAGACTGCATCCCCCCCCACTCACAGCAGCCATAACCCCCCCACCCCCACCATGACGACAATCACAACCAGCACCACCAGTACAGGAGCCCACTCCACCCATATGTCACTTCCCATGTTGAGCCTCCCCGTGCCAGAAGAAGAGCTGGATCTGGATCTTAGTGCCCTAGCAAGGGAAATTACGGGGAAGGAGAGAGAATCAGCTGAGTATGTGCTCAACACCCCTCAAGTTTTCCTTCAAGCCACGTCTCCTTCCCCAGAAGGCACTTCAGAGGAGGTTGATGTAGAGGTGGAGGCGAGGGGCTCAGCTGAGTCTGCTCCTCCTCTTGCTGTGCCTTTGCCTGCTGAGGAGGGGGAAAGTGCAGAAGCATCCACAGATGCCCCCGCACCCCAAAAGTGAGTGGGTAGTGTGGTCTGAGATCATTTTGAGGTGGCAAATGATCCCACATATGCTATATGCCTGAACTGCTGAGCCAAAACCAGCTAGGGCAAGGGAACAGAACATATGACAACCATGGGGATGCTGATGCATCTCTGCAGGCACCACACCTTGCTCTGGCTCTTGCTCTTGCTCGTCCTCAGTCTGGCACCAGCAGATGCCTGCCCAAAGAGAAGTCCCCTCTCACTCCAAAGCCCTGGTCCCCACAAAGCAGAAGCAGGCCACCCTGGAACAGTGGGGGAAAGGCAGACAGAAAGTGGGGTGCGTTGCAAGGCCAAGCAAGCTCACCCAGAGCATTGGGGAGATGCTTGCTGTTGATGGCCAGCCCTTCTCCTTCGTTCAGTGAACAGGGTTCAGGCAGCTCATGGCACTTGCAGTCCCAGCATACCAAGTGCCCGCACGCACCACCTTCAGCCGGATGGTGGTGCCATCCCTGTATGAAGCATGTGTGGAGTACTTGAGGGAGAAGCTGTGCAAGGCAGGTCTGCAGTTGGCCTTACACTTCTCCTCACACATCTGGAGCAGCCAGGGTGGAGATCACTCCTACCTCTCCCTCACAGGGCACTGGTGTGACCAGTCAGGCTGCTGGTGGGCTCTCCTTCAAGCCAAGGTAATGGATGAGTCCCACATAGCAGCAGAGATCCTGGGGCCCGTGAATCGCCTGGTGCAGACATGGCTCGCTGGGCAGGGCAAGCTTAACCACAGGTTCATGGCCACCAACAATGGGGCCAGCATGGTCAAGATGGCCCATGATGCCAACTTTGTTGGCATCCGCTGTGTAGCACACAAGTTGCACCTTGTTGTCAGGGATGCCTTGGAAGGGGACAGGGCTGCTGGTGTTGGTGCCAGCACCACCAGCAAGCTCATTTCCAAATGCAGGAAGGTGGCGGGGTGCTTCCACTGGAGCATCAAGTGGGGCAAGATGCTGCAGGACAAACAAACAGAGCTGAACATCCCTCAGCACAAAATCACACAGGACGTGGAGACTCAGTGGAACTCCACATACCTGATGCTCGAGAGGCTGGTGCAGCAACAGAAGGCCATCCATGAGATGCCCTTGTTTGGGGAGATCGGGATCAGCGGCCCCCTGAACAGAGCTGAGTGGGATACCATCTCCCAGTTCTTGGTGGTCCTCAAGCCTTTCCTCGAGGCCACTGAGAGCCTCAGTGCTGCTGATGTCCTCCTCAGCCAAGTGATCTCCCTAGTGAGGGAACTTCAGAGCCAAATGGAGAGCTTCCAGGGGATCGATGTGCCTGGCTGGGGCAGACCACTGTCACCAGACGTGCAGGCACTGGTGAGGCA
Organism: Alligator sinensis; assembly: GCF_000455745.1. Classification (NCBI taxonomy): domain Eukaryota; kingdom Metazoa; phylum Chordata; order Crocodylia; family Alligatoridae; genus Alligator; species Alligator sinensis. The sequence goes on from NW_005843177.1 coordinate 274,036, forward strand.
GCTGAAGGAGGGCATCAGGAAATGGCTTCATCCAGTACAGTCCATGTGCTGGTCGCCATGTGTGACTCAAGGGTGAAGGGCACCGTATGTGGCAGCCAAACACTGAATCTGTGGATGGAGGTGCTGTTAAAGAAAGTCAGGGAGGCAGCATGGCAGAGGCAGGGAGACGTGGAACAGGTGGGTCCACTGTCCACTGTCTCATGCTAGCACCCCATCCACGAGTCAGTCTTGTCCTCCACCACAGGCACTGCCAACGTGGGCTAATGGCATGGATTCTATGGTGAGGCCCAGAGCCACCAGACCCCAGCATCAGGCAGGTAGCGCTCACGCCTTTGTGACTGCCTAGCCTGAAGTGGATGTGGAGCCACTGCTGTGCGACCCCTTGGCCTACTGGGCACGCCGCAGCTTGGTGTGGCCAGATCTGGCCACAGTTGCCCGGCAACACCTGTCCTGTCCACCGACCAGTGTGCCGAGCGAGAGGGTGTTCAGCATCGCTGGGGAAGTAGTGACACCCCACCGCACCTGCTTGGATCTTACATTGGTGGAGCAGCAGGTGTTCCTGAAGGTGAACCTCCCGGTGCTGGGGTTCCCCAAGCTCCAGGTGCAGGCGGCCTGAGTGCCACCCTCCTCACTCCATCCACACCGATTTCCTTTTTCATTTTTTTAAAAACGAGGTAATGCCCCGCTCTCAGCTGGAGGGGGCACTCACTGCATCACCAGCCAGCTGGGGAAGAACACGTCCCTGTTGAGCTCGCTCCCCTGCCAGGATGAACTTGGAGTAGCAGCGCAGGTAAAAGTGCAGAGGTGCCTAGGGTGTCAGATGTCCAGCAGTCGCAGACTGCCAGAACTCCACTGTCTGATCTATATCGAGTCCATGAGTTTTTGTACCTAGGAGACTGATGAAGTGAAGTTCATAGGCCCAGCTGTGGAAAGTGGTTGGTAATTTGTCCCCTCTCAGGATCAGGCTGGAGAGACCGGAGGCAGAGTGGTTTTTTGGTGAGGAGTGTGCCCCCACAGGTAGGTATTGTTGTGTTTGAGAGATGCTGGTGTGCAGGTTGTGGGGTACTGGAGACAGGTGGCAGGTTTTGTGTTTAGAGCTGCAGGAAGCTGGCTTCAGTTGTGGTGGTGAGGTTAGGTGCTTCTTTGAATGCACAAACCACTTACCAAAGCTGGGCCTGTGCACTGCCCTTCATCAGCCTCCTAGGCAGTAGGTACAGAAACTCATGGACTCAATAGAGACAGTGGAGTTCTGACACACTGTGACCTGGTTGGCAAAATATAAAAGGCACAATATATAAAAGGCATCAAAAACAAGAAATATAAGGCCAGGTACCTGGAAGCTAGGAGGTTGGCGGGGGGCGCTAAGAGGGAAAACACAATGACCTCTTTCCACTGCAACAAGAATTTCTCCGTGTCACCTCACTCACCCCAATTGCTGCCTACAGGTCCCTCTCCTTCAGGCTCTTCTGGGGCAACTGCTCCCCTCGCTAGCTCAGCTCTTGTCAGCTCTTTGAAGCTCCTTCCTTGTGGTCCCTCGCTGAGTCAGCCATGCTACCCCTTTTATCCCCCTCCAGGTGACCCAACGGGCCCATCAGGGGACACGGAGGGTGAGTCTCTGGGGCCTGATTGGTGAGGAAAGGGAATCCCAAGCTCTCCAGTCATGTTTTTCCCCTTTCAAAACCCCTGAACGAAGTCACAACTAGCTAGCCCATCACATTAATAACGTACTCTGGTTTTTGACAAAGATGCTTCTTGGTAACTTTCACTGTGTAAGGAGGAGATCCTCCCCCTCTACGCGACACTGGTCAGACCGCAGCTGGAGTACTGTGTCCAGGTCTGGGCACCGCACTTCAGGGGGGATGTGGACAGCATGGAGAGGGTCCAGAGGAGGCCACCCACATGATTGGGGACAGCAGGGCAGGCCCTGCGAGGAGAGGCTATGGGACCTGAACCTGTTCAGCCTCAGCAAGAGAAGGCTGAGGGGGGATCTGGTGGCCGTCTATAAACTTACCAGGGAAGACCAGCAGGCAATGGGAGAGTCCCTGTTCCCTCGAGCACTACTGGGAGTAACAAGGAATAATGGACACAAGTTGACGGAGAGTAGGTTCAGGCTGGACATCAGGAGGCACTACTACACAGTCAGGGTGGCCAGGATCTGGAACCAACTTCCAAGGGAAGAGGTGCTGGCTCCTACCCTGGGGGTCTTCAAAAGGATGCTGGATAATCACCTTGCTAGGGTCATTTGTCCCCAGCATCCTTTCCTGCCCATGGCAGGGGGTCAAACTTGATGATCTGCTCATGTCCCTGCTGACCCTACCAACTACTGTAGGTTGTCTAGAGCAGTAGGTCTCAACCTTGCTAGACTCAAGACCTCCCTTTCCCTTCCCCTTGAAAAATGCCAGCTCTGAGCTTTCACTTGTTGCTTGATCAGAAAAATCCTAGAGCAATTCTCCCATTGCAAAGAACCAAGAAAGCCCCCAGCAGGACAGGATCGTTTGGACACGGTGGATTCCTCCTGCATCTTGGGCATCACGTGTAGGCATCTGCACATCTAATATCCCTGAAAGTGCCCAGATCCCTGCAACACCCTTGAAAGGATCTCACAAACCCTGGTTGAGAATCACGGGCTTAGTGTGACTGTCAGGTAATCCCCAGGATTCCCTGCATTGGGGTGCATGGCTGATGGACCGGGAAGGCAGCAGAGAAATATTAGCTGGCAAAGGCCATCCTGCAGCGCTCTGTTACTGAGCTGTGCTAGATCGTGAGCTGCTCGCAGAGGCAGGTGCAGGCCCTTTTTGCTGTCTGAAAGATCCTGATCAAATGACAGCTTGACGGTCTGACCCATCGCTGCTGACATGCCCATGCCCAGAAAATTTCCCTGGGGAGTTACAAGCCCGGCTCCAGCTTGCAGGGTGTGGGACTTACAGTCCCAGGCACGGCTCCCCTTCCAGCTGGGGGCTTATCATTTATAACTGCCTCTGGGCAGGCAGCTGTGCTGAAGGGTTCCTCCTCATGTGGGAGCAGCTGACAGAAGCTGGTCCAGCTCCCTGCTTGTCCTCCTTTGAGGCCGAGATGTAGCACTTGCTGCATGTTTGCATTGCAAACAGACACAGAAGAGATGCAGCAGGCAGACTGAGGAGCCTCAACTGACCGTGATCATCTCTCCAGGGTGGGACTGGCTGCCAGCTGCTGGACCATGCCCAGAAGATGCCTGGGTGTAGCTGCTGGTATATAGCTCTCAACAAGACAGGCTTGCCCACTATCCAGCCTCAGGCCTCCTGGTTTCTGGCTCCCTGTTTAAAAGGGGGGTGCAGACACTGTAATGCATGATCACATAACACAGCACACAGTTTCCTCCAGTTAAAAAGAAGCTAGAAGATGTATTAATATGCTAGGGGCCCAGTGCTGTCTTATTCAGCTGAACTGCAAAGCGAACAAATAAATAAAACTTTAGGGCACTGTGAACTAATTTGCTAGGTTATACATTAAGTTGAAATAAGACAACCCACCACAAACTAGGGAAAAATAGTGCAAAGAGGTTATTTAATTTGTCCTGTAGTCATTAGAGTTCAATGTATGTCTCTTATTCACATTTATGAAAAAAAATAGCTTTCTTGAGCATTTTAGCTGTGCATCCCCTACTTCACTGTCAGGCATTTCCACGCCTGATTTAACTGGGCTGTGCCAATGCTCCTGCTGGGACTCAGACCTGGAGGGTCCTGGCTAGAAGGTCTTGCCCCTTTGCTCAGTGTCAGACCAATGGCAGATTTGGGGCCAGGAATGAATTTTCCCCCTGGTCAGGTTGGTACGGACTGGGCTTCTTTGCCTGCTCTGCATTGGGGGCACAGCCTCTGCCCGGGGTCTCTCGAGTGTATATTAAACTTTGCAGCATCAGGATATTGGCTGCCGTGGCCCCCCTGCTTTCCCTGCGGCAGGGTGCGGTGTGATGTCTGGTGTTGCGTCGGGCAACCACGTTGTGTTGCTAAGAGGTTGGACCCTGGGTTTGTCTGGGCTGGTTTGGCCAGGGCTGATCCTGCCTCAGGCAGGGGGTTGGACTACAGATATCGACCTTCTTCAGAGATCCCTTCCAGCCTGACCGCTCTATGATTGCAGACGTGACCACTTCTTGTTTTCAGGCAGGAGCTGCCCACAGCTCCCAAAGGCTAATCTCTCCACCCTAAAGCAAATCAGAGATGCTAACAAAGTAACTTGTCTCCCAAAAACCCACCAAGTGCCACAGGACCGTGGGCCCTGCCCTAGCTGAGGAGTTTTGTCCTCACTAAAGACCTCAGCGACTGGCATGACTTCCAGCAGACCACCACTGGCATGGGTCAGCAACGTGACACTTGCACAAAAAGACTACTGCCAGCCTGGGATCTGTGACTAGCAGAGAGAAGATGAGAGGTGTGGTCTTGCCTTGCTCCATGCTGGGGAGGTCTCTGCTCCAGGACTGCATCCAGTTCTGGGCCCCACATTTTGAGAAGGACAAGGGTGAATGGAAGACCCCAAAGGAGAGTCACAAAAGCCACCAGTGGGTTAGAAATCATGGTTGAGGAGGAAGGTTGGAAGGGACTGGGTTTGCTTAGGCTGGGCCAGAGGAGATAGATGGAGAGTGGATGTTGAACGGCTGTTGGTCATCTTTGCTGAGAGCAGAGACACCAAGGGGATGCTTCTCAGTACCAGGACAGCCAAGCACCCACCAGGTGCTCGCAAACTCTCCCTTGCTGGAAGCCTTCAAGGAAAAGCTAGCTGCACACCTGCGGGGAATCACAGAGCTGTGTTTAATCCTACCTCAGAGCAGAGCGAGCCCCTGAGGGCTCTCCCAGCCCCACCTTGCTATAAGCCCCCCTGCTTGCACTGGTCACACTTGCAGGTGAAAGCAGCTCCTGATGCCGGCAGGGCCTCAAACCCACTTGGATCATGGTGGATGATATTCCAGCTGAGCTTATGGCAGAAATGCCACCGTCTGTGTCTCTCTCCAGAAACCTGTCCCGGTCAGCTTGGGACACTGGGGTCGAACTCCTGAGGGAGGGGGGATTTTCCTCCCTGCCTACGTGACAAAAGCCTGGTGCCGAGGTGTGGTCCCTCTGGTCACCTGAGTGGGGGGAGGGAAAAGCCCCTGCTCCTCTGCCCAGGTAACCAGTGATGCTTTTTAAATTGGTTGGCTATGCGGCAGAAATGCCACCATCTGTGCCCCTCTCCAGAGATCTGTCTCTGCCAGCATGAGAGGCTGGTGTTGAATCCCTCAGGGCGGGGATCTTCCCCCCTTGTCTACATGACAAAAGCCTGGTGCCTGGGAGGCGGATGCTCTGGTCACCTGGGGGAGGGGGGTAGGGAAAAGCCCCGCTCAACCGGCCCAGGTAGCCAGGGATGCTTTTTTAGATTGGTGGGCTTCTGGCCAGCACTGGCAGCTTCGATTAGACCGGGCTGCTGCGGTCAGAAAGGTTATTAAAAGGCCCGGGCCAGGAAGAAGGGAACCATTAGC
>NW_005843177.1:279552-282469 GCF_000455745.1 Alligator sinensis
GACTAGATATTTAGCTTACAGTAACTCAGATGTGAGATCAAAAGGCTACCTCAGCCATGCTGGTTTGCTCTATGGGATTCCTCTGATATTCCTCTGCCTTTTACTCTGTTTTCACCCTCCCCCCTGTAATCAGTAAAGTTCTCCTTTGAGACCGGTGTGGAGACTTATTGAGGGGTGGGTCTAAATTATGCCGAGGAGGCCCCTTAGGTTGGTGGACTAAGAGAGGCTTCCTAATAAGCCCCTGACTTGGGGAAGTGCCCCAAGTGCCTGTATTGGGTCTAGGACCCATTGGACGATCAGGCCTGTGTTCTCCAAGGTGCGCAGAGCCAGAAGTGAGTCCAGAGCCTTGGATGGTGGCAGCGGGACCCCCAGGCTAGCGGGTGTGCTCCAGGGAAGGGGTCGGCCGGACGGGAGGCACCCCAGGGAGGCACTCGGAGCCTGGAAGGTGGGCGGGCGCAGGGAGGTGGGCGGCTCAACACAGGAGCGCCCCCTACTGGCCCGCCACAGACTAGATGCCGACACTGCTGGCTTCTCTTGGACTGGGCTGCTGAGGTCAGAAAGGCGATATAAGGGCCTGGTCCACAGAGAAGCAGGAGGAGAAGCCATTTTTCCAGCATGGTACAAGCATCAGGACACAGGGAGAGAGTCTGATCCAACTGAAACGCTTTCTCTCTGGAAATCTCGGAGCCAGATCTCTACCATCTTCTAGATGATACTTGTAAGTGTTTCTAGAGAGTTAGTCAGCTCACAGTGAGGCATTTGCGTATCAAACAGCTACCTGAGCCAGACTGTTTTGCTCAGTGGTAATCCCTTGATCATGCTCTACCTCTTACCCTAGTCTAACCCTACCCTTCGTAACCAATAAAGTTCTCCTTTGTGACTGGCGTAGGAGACTTATTGAGGGGTGGGTTTACTTATGCCTAGGAGGCCCCTTAGGTCTGTGGACTAAGGGAGACTATCCTTTTTGGCCTCCGACTTGGGGAGGAGCCCCAAATTCTTTTATTGCATTGAGTTCCCGTAGGACTATTAGTCCTGTGTTTTCCCAAGGACACAGGACCCAGACAGTCCCCTCTCGGGGTGGTGGCAGCACGTTATCCCGGACTCTGCAGTGGGGCTCAAAAGGGGGTCTGCCAGGGCTTAGGCACCCCTGAGAAGACACATGGAGTCCGGAAGGTGCATGGGCATGGTGAGGTGGGGGGCTCAACACAGGAGCTCCCCCTACTGGCTCGCCACAGAGCTGGGGAGCGAGGCAGGGCCTGGCTCCCTTCCCCTAGCAGGAGTCTGGTGCTTGGGGAACATCCCTCCTGGTTCAGTGATGTCCCCTGGTCCAATGGGGGCTCTGGCCCAGGCAGCTCCAGCCCCTGCCCTGAGAGAAGGACCTGCGTGTGGGGCAGGAGCTGTGAGGCAGGGGAACAAGGCAGAGCAGGTTCATACAGAGCTCATTTATTCAGAGACGAAGGAGCAAAGCACAGAACCTGAGCCCAGCCTGGGCAGAGGATGCTCCATGCATGAGGCAGAGCCCGGGGTGGAAGAGCTGGGCTGGCAGCAGGGATGGAGCGACCATGGTCATAGTGGAAGGTCTCCTCATCCTGCAGCAGAGCCTGGGCACTTGGGGCTTTGGGGTCGGTGTCATGACAAGGACGAGGTCACAGTGCCATTGTGGGTGGGCTCCCAGTCTAGAGGCGAGGTGCAAACCTGGTCCCTGCAGAGGGGAGACAGGTGTAACCCGGGCAGTACTCCAAGATGTACCCCTCGCCAATTGAAGGGACCAAAGCAGGTGCACAAGCGCTGTGGGAGGTGTAGGGACTCTCCTCCCCCTATAGAGCAGAGCCAGACCACCAATGGGGCCTTAACCATATACCTTTTAATGAGGGAACAACACTGGGAACATACCCAGTAAAAACCAGGTGGGCATAGGGGACACTACAATGCCCCGAGGGGGCAGGACTCAACAAAGGTTAGACACTTACCATCATAGACATATTCATCCAGTTGACAAAAGACAGGGTTAAACAAATTGTAAACACAAACAGCAGAGCAAACCATACTGGTCATTATTACTGGAAAAACAAAAGGCACGAAATACAAAGTGTCAAATGACAAAGAATAATCGGGCCTAGGTACCTGGAAGGGGAGAAAGGGGAAAACACAATGGCCCCTCTCCACTGCAAGAGGAATTTCCCCTTGTTATCTCACTCACCCCAAGCCACTAAAACTGGCACTTGACCTTGGACCTCCCATGTGGAAGGCAGGAACACTACCACACAGCCACCAGTGCTGGTCCTGTTCCAAGCTGCTAGGGATCTTGACTTTCCTGGAGCCCCGGCCTCACATTGAGCTGCCTGGCCTCCGATTGGAGGAGCTGGAAGAAGAGCTGGGAACCCCTCAGGTCACTGCTCAGATCTTGCTCGAGCTGGGGAGCCTCTCGTGCTGGACGCAGCCTCTCGTAGGGGATCCTGGAACCCAGCAGGAGCCTCTCCTGCCAGCCACACGCCGTGCTGCTGAGGATCCAGTGCTGCCTGCAGGTCCCACTCCTTCAGGCTCTTCTGGGGCAACTGCTCCCACCCCGCTGGCCCAGCTCTTGCCAGCTCCTTTGTGATCCCTTGCTGGTGTGGTGAGCATGTTTGTTATTACCCTGAAATAAAATAGTTTTCTGATAGCATACTGTTAGGTTTACAATAATTTAGATTATTAAGAAGTATTAGCTTTACAGCTGAATATAAGGCATGACCTGTAGCCTAGCAATGTTGCTGACCACAAGGCAGAATGATAGCTAAGCCTTTGCTTATGTTAAGTAATCATTTTAACTGTGTTAACTATTTTCTGAGTAAAATGCAGCAAGTGAATCTGTGTCTGTGTGCTGTAAAATCAGCTACAGCAAGGAACAAGATAAGACAAAGAAGCCATTGTTCTAAGT
>NW_005843177.1:282838-283135 GCF_000455745.1 Alligator sinensis
TGGATGGGACTCGTCTAGCTTGGCGCCTTTGGAGACCTCCATCCCCTGACACCCCAGCGCGCACCAGGTGAGTTCACCTATTTGGGTAAGTCTTGGGAGGTAGACGGTCCCCTCAGGACCAATAAGGTGAGATCCTCAAATCGGGTAAAGGAATGGTACCGGCAAGTACCTCAGGTCAGGTATGTTTTTAGTTTCTATCTGGTTTCTGGTTTTACCTCTAGAGGTCTCTGGAAGCAGTCTTTGAGGGTATCTGTCTGCTGATTGAAACGCTGTTAGAGCCAGCAGCCTAGCCGAAAG
>NW_005843177.1:283826-286687 GCF_000455745.1 Alligator sinensis
GGCCGGCCAAGGGACTGGGAAGTCTTCGGGAGGCATCACCTCGATTGTCTCTCTCAGAATCCCCGAGTCCCGGATCTGGAGAGGGATCCAGAGATCCCTCTCCAGAATCCAGTTCCACTCCGATTTCAAATCGCACTTGTCAAAAATTGTCCAAGCCTGCACTTCGGTTACCTGTAAGAGAATACCCTGTGCCTAGCGCGGGTGGAGACGTTATCAGGCACTGGACACATACTCTCTTCTCCACCACCGACCTCTTAAACTGGCAAGAAAACACCCCCAGGCTCAGAGATGATCCTAAAGTAGTTCTAAGACGCTTCAAAACCATTTTCATGACTCATAACCCCTCCTGGTCAGATGTCATGCAGCTTCTCGAAAGCCTCTTAACTACGGATGAGAAGACCCAAGTACTACGCCATGCTGACCAATTTCTAGCCGATCAGCCCCATGAAAACCACCCCATGCCTAATGGCGTTCCCAGACAAAATCCGAATTAGAATTACAATCAGGAAAGGGGGCAAAATTCAATACGAAGGCAGAATTCATTACGAATGTTAAAAGTCAGCATCTTAGAAAGATTAAAAAAAGGCAGGAGATAAAACTACAAACTGGTCCAAAGTGACAGCTACTGTTCAGGGTCCCAAAGAACACCCTTCAGACTACTTTAAAAGACTCTGTAAAGCTATACGCCAATATGAAAACATGGACCCCGAGACACCTGCCACTTTACCTGTGTTAAGACTTCAGACTACTTTGAAAGACTCTGTAAAGCTATACACCAGTATAGAAACATGGACCCCAAAACACCTGCCACTTTGCCCGTGTTAAAACTTGTATTCATAAGTCAGGCTAGTGAAAATATTAAAAAGAAGCTCCAACATAACACTGAGGGTAATAAGAGTAAATCCATGGCAGAAATCTTAGCCATTGCTACTAAAACTTTTAATGGAAGGGAAGAAAAAAAGAAGAAAGAAAATCAAAAAGAAGACCAGTCCAACATTCGCATGTTGGCAGCAGTAATACAGCCCACAAATCCATATAGAACCAATCTGCCCCATGGCCCGAGGCCCTTTGTGCCTAGGCCACCGGGCCGTACCCACTAACCGTATGAGCCATTACTGAAAAACAGGAAAGACGCTGGAAAAGAGAGTGTACGTTAAGCACTGCACTAGCCGCCAAAGGCCACAAGGTGTCACCAAGCAAGCTTCCGTTCTGTAAATCCACTGTTAAATACTTAAGAGTTAACCAAACCACTTGTACAGCTTACCACAAAAGAGGCAGAAGAGCCAGTCTTTTGGGATCATGAAGCCGCCCGCAGCTTCAGTAATATAAAATCCGCTTTAACTTCTGCCCCTGCTCTAGGGCTACCAGATTATTGAAAACCTTTCACGCTCTTTGTCCATGAGCGACTAGGAGTAGCCTCTGGGGTACTTACTCAACCCTTAAGCACCATCCAATGCCCGGTAGCTTACTTCTTTGCACAATTAGATCCAGTGGCAAAGGGGGGAGTAGGCTGCTTTTGTGCAGTGGCAGTAGCTGCAACCATAGTCGAGAAAGCCCAGGAATTAGTCCTCGGATACCCCCTTATCCTAAAGGCTCCACATGCAGTTGCTCTCCTCCTCCTCCAGAAAAATACTCAACATTTTTCTCATCAAAGAATAAACAAATAGAAAACCACACTTTTAATGGCCACAAACCTGGTCATAGAGAGATGCAATACTCTGAATCCAACTACTCTATTACCTCTACCCAGTGACAGGGAACCAGACTCCCATGATTGCCTTCAAGTTGCAGTGTTTTCAGACAAACCCAGGGCAAATCTCTGTGACTTACCTTTAGACAACCCTGACTTAATTTTTTATGTAAATAGCTCTTCAAAAAGAGTCAATGGAGTTAAAAAAACGGGTTATGCAGTAGTAACTCCATTTAAAGTACTTAAAGCCGAACCACTGCCTGGGCAGTTGAGCTCACAGGCAGCTGAACTTACTGCCCTTACACGAGCTTGTCAATTAGCATTGGGCCACTCTGTTAATATTTGGACTGATTCTAAATATGCCTTTGGAATCTGTCATGCCACTGGACAATTGTGGAAACAGAGGGGATTTATGACAGCCTCTGGAAATAAAATATCAAATGCTAAACAAGTCAATGATCTCCTACAAGCTATAATGTTGCCAAAAGCCATAGCTGTAATGCATTGCCCAGCCCATACCAAAAAGGGAGATCAAGTCTCAAAAGGCAATGCCTTAGCCGATGCTGCAGCTCAAACAGCAGCCTTACAGCCACTATCTGCCCTAGCCTTCCAAGCTCAAATTCCTCAGCTTAGACCTTATCTACAACAACTCCATCAAAGCGAGCATTTAGGGTGCGAAAAACTTGCTGCTATCACTAATAGGCTGTGCTACGCACCCGGAGTCTACCAGGAAGCAAAAAGGCTTTTAGAACACTGTAGTATATGCAAAAAGTTTAATATCAAAGGAGAAAAATCAGAACCCCCTAGAGCCCACCCCTGGGCTTATACTCCCTTTAAAAAACTACAGATAGATTTTACAGATATGCCTAAAGACAATGGGTACAAAAACCTCCTAGTAATTGGGGACCAACTCACGGGGTGGATAGAAGCCTTCCCCACCAGAAAAGCTACAGCACAACAAGTAGTAAAAATACTTCTTAACGAAATTATACCCAGGTTTGGTCCACCACGTATCATTGAAAGCAATCAAGGATCACATTTTACTGCTGACATAAATAAAACACTCACCAGCTGCCTAGGAATAGAATGGAAATTCCATACCCCTTGGCACCCAGACAGCTCAGGACAAGTAGAGAGAATGAATCAGACCCTGAAACAAAAAATTGGAAAG
>NW_005843177.1:290797-291044 GCF_000455745.1 Alligator sinensis
TGTTGGAGATTGGTGTTTCTATATAAACTGCTCAGTATCAAACTGCATTAATTTAGGCACAAGCATATGTCACCACTATTTTACTAGTTCAAGTGGAGGAGACTGGCGTAATAATAACACAACAACTCCTACCTATTGCAGCTCTTACAATGATTTCTACAGCGGCAAAAATTTAACCAAGGGCACTAATCCTATCTGCACCCCCATCTCCTCTTTAAATAATACCTTGTGGTATTGTTTATACACC
>NW_005843177.1:291325-294360 GCF_000455745.1 Alligator sinensis
CCACGGGGCAGGTGGCGAAACAAGAGGGATTTGCAAAAAAGCCGTGATATAGTAGACAAATATCAAAAAACTCCACTTACCAAAGGAGTATTAGTCGGGTGTTCTTTAGCAGGTATACCCCCGGGAATAGGCACTGCGTGCCTTAGAAGATTTACACTACGCCTCCAAACTGTAATAGAAATCATGGCTCACGAATTCAGCGAAGGTCACAAAGACCTCTCGAAGGCCATTGCTGTCTTGGCTGACACCCAAGAAGAACTTGGACAAATGATAATTCAAAACCTTATAGCCCTTAATTTTCTCCTCGCTGCTCAAGAAAGAGCTTATGCCGTTATCAAACCAGAATGTTGTGTATAAAATAACAGCTCTTTCACCAAAGTACAAACCCACCTCAATGATACAGCTGTCCATATCCAAAAAGCCGAAGATATAGCTAAAATCCCCAAAGATGCATCTCTTAGTTGGCTTACTAATTGATTCCCTTCCCTTACAGGATAGCGTAAACCTTTTGTATTAAGCTTAATCAGAATTGTTATAACTGTAATCTGCCTGTTGTGCTGTTTTCAGTGTTTATGCTCTCTAAGACAAGTTTATACAGAGGCAAGTAAAAATGTAGAGTCAGTTTATACAAGTATCCAACAACAATCATCAAAACCTTACCCCACAGAAATTTAAATACCTAAAAGTGTGTTTCAAAATTCCCTCTGGAAAATTAAAACAAAGAGGGGACTGTGGTGAGCATGTTTGTTATTACCCTGAAATAAAATAGTTTTCTGATAGCATACTGTTAGGTTAACAATAATTTAGATTATTAAGAAGTATTAGCTTTACAGCTGAATATAAGGCATGACCTGTAGCCTAGCAATGTTGCTGACCACAAGGCAGAATGATAGCTAAGCCTTTGCTTATGTTAAGTAATCATTTTAACTGTGTTAACTATTTTCTGAGTAAAATGCAGCAAGTGAATCTGTGTCTGTGTGCTGTAAAATCAGCTACAGCAAGGAACAAGATAAGACAAAGAAGCCATTGTTCTAAGTACAGTGATCGTGTCCTTAAGATGTATCTACCACTGTGCAAGTTCTTGCTAACGTATCCTAATGTTACTGTTACTTAACTTTTGCTTTTAGAAAGCGCTAGTTCAGCTTAATAGAAATATGCTATTATGAAGATTTGTAAAGCACCGCCCAAGTATTGCTTTTGTTAACCCTGTAGTCTTGCCTTGTTGTAAAAAGTATAAAAGAACGCCCCACCCTTTAGGGGGGGCCATTTTGCCGGCTTAATAGTCATTGCTCGAGCAAATATAAAGCAGTAAAAACTTTACCCGCATTGCCTGGTTTCTATACAGCTAAACAACAAACCCCAAGGAGTTTTCTCCCATCACACTGGTCTCTACCCGGAGTCAGCCGCACTGCAGTTTTTATCCTCCTCCAGGAAACCCACAGGGCCAATCAGGGGATATGGCAGGCGAGTCTCTGGGGCCTGACTGGTGAGGAAAGGGAATCCCAAGTCCTCCAATCATCTTTTGCCCTTTCAAAACCCCTGGGCTAAGTCACTGCCAGCTAGTCCATCACATCCATCAGAGGTTCCCAGGGGTTGGTGTCCAGGTCCCCTGCCCCCTGGTTGCCCTTGTGGCAGAAATGCCACCGTCGGTGCCCCTCTCCAGAGATCTGTCTCCACCAGCCTGGGAGGCTGGTGTTGAATCCCTCAGGGCGGGGATCTCCCACCTTGTCTGCATGACAAAAGCCTGGCGCCTGGGAGGCGATGCTCTGGTCACCTGGGCAGGGGGGAAAAGCCCAGCCCTGTGCGCGGGCCCAGGTAGCCAGGGATGCTTGGCAGATTGGTTGGCTTGTGGCCAGTATTGGCAGCTTCGATTGGACCGGGCTGCTGAGTTCAGAGAGGAGATAAAAAGGACCGGTCCAGGAAGAAGGGCAGCCATTAGCCATGCGGTCATCCAGGTGAATCTGAAACTGACTCTCTCCTCATCACCACATGCTCCAAGAGTGACCTGCCTTCAGAGGAAACTCCAACCACCTCTGGATGATGCGTGTGAGTAAGCTACTTGAGATCCGATTAGATATTTAGCTTCAGTAACTCAGATGCGTGTTAAAACAGCTACCTCAGCCATTCTAGTTTGCTCTATGGGATTCCTTTGATATTCCTCTAATATTTCTATGATATTGCTCTACCTTTTACCCTGTTTCCGCCCTACCCCCTGTAATCAATAAAGTTCTCCTTTGTGACCGGTGTGGGAGACTTATTGAGGGGTGGGTCTAAATTATGCCTAGGAGGGCCCTTAGGTCTGCGGACTAAGGGAGACTTTCCTAATAAGCCCCTGACTTGGGGAAGTGCCCCAAGTGCTTGTATTGGGTCTAGGACCCATTGGACGATCAGGCCTGTTTTCTCCAAGGTGTGCAGAGCCAGAATTAACTCCAGAGCCTTGGATGGTGGCAGCGGGAACCCCAGGCCAGCGGGAGGCACCCCAAGGGAGGCACTCGGAGCCTGGACGGTGGTCGGGCGCCGGGAGGTGGGCAGCTCAACGCAGGAGCGCCCCCTACTGGCCCGCCACAGCCCTCATTTCCCCTGAACCCCTGCCTATGCCCCCAATCTCCAGTCTCTGCCCTGGGCCAGGCTGGGAGCTGCTGGGTTTCAGCGTCACTCCTGGCAACTCTCACAGGGGTCCTGTCTCCTCGCCATTCAGCTCCGCTTCCTCCCTCCTGCCCGCAGGGAGTCCCCATGCGCCTTGCCGGCCGGACGTGGCTGTGCCGGGGCAGGACCCAAGGATCCCTCTGTGACCTCCCAGCATGGAGCTGCCCCTCACCTTGAACGGGCATCATGCAGACCTTGCCGCAGCCGGTGCTGCAGCACTTCTTCCCTTCGGGGCAGTCACCATCATGTTTGCATTTATGAACGCAGGTCCCTGGGATCCCGGGGCGTATCTCAGGGCACTGCCCGGGCTTTCCTGGAACACAACATGTGTCTCTGAGCCCCTGGCAACCCCAGGGCTGCCCTGGCTCAGGGGACCAAGTGGTGGCATG
>NW_005843177.1:294379-294730 GCF_000455745.1 Alligator sinensis
AGGGGAGCCACAAGTGGCACCGGCGGCTGCTTTGTGCGGCATGGAGCAGAGCGGGGACGGTAGCTGGGCACCCCGGGGCAATGTCCCGGCTCCTGTGGAGCAGGATATCGGTGGCCCTGAGATGCCCCAGGTGGGGCTGGGGGCAGCGCACTGCCCTGCCCATCTGAAGCACTGGATGCAGAGCTCAGAGCATCCAAATCCATCCCCTCCTGCTCTCTGTGCCCAATGCAGAAATCCCAGGGCGGGGGGGCACAAGCCCTCAACAACGAGGACATTGCTGCATCCTAGACAGGCTGCAGAGCACTGGCCTGCTACTGCACGTGTCTGCTGGCCTGCTCCTACCCCCCGGCT
>NW_005843178.1:0-9280 GCF_000455745.1 Alligator sinensis
ATCAGAGAGAGAGAGAGATCAGAGAGAGATGCATAAATAAAGAGAGAGAACAGAGTGGGGACTAGAGCTGGGAAACCAAAGAATAGGGCCATGAGGTCAGCAGAGAGGAAGAGAAAGCCGGAGCGAAAGTAGCAGCAGACGGGAACAAAGCCCAGAGGGAGGTAAGAGAGACAGGGATTTAGTTGGGAGCCTGCAGCAAGACAGAGACTGACTCAGGGTCATGAATATCAGTTTTATTAGACAGGCAATGTACTATACAGCATGCACACACACAGTGGAGAGATTGAAGGTAAAGTGTGTAGGAACAGAGTCCAGGTCCTTTGCTTGGGGAAGAAAAGCGGGTGATAGCTACCCGTCATGGGCTGCGAGTTGATCCTCAATAGCCAGTTCGAGTCTTCTCCAGCAAGGTGTTGTCCAGAGGGGGTCACCAGCAGGGCCTCTGGGTAGATAAGTGGTGTGGCGCAGTGCTGGTCCAGATGGAGGGGGCAACCCAAGGAGGTCACACTCTACCACCCCTTTTATAGGGGTGGGCTACCTGTGTCTCCTATGGGAGGGACATGTCCAGGCAAGAACCATCCTGATCAGATGCCTGCATACAGATCCAGGTGTCCTCATTGTCTAGTAGGACACAATGGTGGGGCTGCTGGTTTCGTTAGGGTCTTTGTCTTCCAGATGTTGGGTTCCTGTAGGTTCTTTGTCTTTCAAATGCTGGGTTTCTGTTCTGCTCCTGGGTGAGGTCCATGGTTCTTGAGTGAGTCAAGGTAAGGCAATGGTCCAGTCGTTGAGCTGATGGTCCAGTTGTTGAGTTGATCATTCAGTAGAGGCCTGCTACCATTATACCTCAAGCACCCTCATTCATTCAGGAACCAATTTCCATGAGACTGGTTAGACATGAGTCACAGTTACAACATAGGTTACACTCGGGCAGAGGATACAAGATGGAGGCTTGACATTACAAACATACACCTGAATTATATAAATTCAATATAAAACAGTAAAATCAATACAAACATAATAGGAACATAATACAATATAAAACAATAAAACTCAATACAAACATAATAGAACACTATTTACTATATAAGAGGGGTTTGTTACTATAAGGGAGTATAAAAACTTAGATTAGTTTACCTAGTATTACTTGTAATCACTTATAAGGGATAAAGAGGGCAGAGAGAAAGTCAGAAATTGTTGGGACAGGGGAGGGAATGTATTTTTAAATAAGGAAACAAAGAAAAACTAGGGGTTTTGCTACAATGCCCCCTGCTGGCTGCTGCCAGTGTCCTTGATGTCCCAGGGGTGAGGGTAGATCTTGTCCCACTCCTACCAGGCTGCATGGGGGCTGTGCTCAGCCAAGACAGCAGTGACAAGCGTGCATGTTCCCCCTTCCACACCTGCTCCTAGGCTGGTAGGGAACAGGGAGCAGCATGCAAGGAGGGGGAATGCACCCACTTGTTGCCATCCCTCGTGCTATAGTCCCAGACTAAGCAAGGATGGGCTGGAGCTCCCTTCACCCCTGGGACAGCAGCAGGGACAGGTTGGAAAGGAGGGAATGGGATGTGCTTTTGAGCATGGAGGGGAAGGGAAGGGTAGGATTCTTACCTTCTTCAGCATTTACATCCCAGGCTGCTGCTCCTGCAACATGATCTGAAAGAAGGGGTGTCGCCACCCCCCTGCACCCTCCTTTGGATCCTTCCTAGTCAATGGTTTGCCTAACTTTAGTTGTAAGTCCTGAAAAAAGTCTATAACAATTGCAAAACCCCAAACGGACTTCGGGACATCTAGTGACTTGGTTACCTAGTCTCTTCAGGGGAACTGCAGAATTTCACCCAAAGAGAAATACAAGCATGGGCCTGTAATTTGAAAAGGCTGAATGAAAAGGACACAGATACAGCTTCCCCTGAACCTAAACATTGACAACAACAACTTTGGTTTATTCACTCTTTTCAAATAATATATTTACAATTGCAAACCAGGTAAGTGTATTAATGCAGGAGGGTCAGACCTGGATCTGGCCCGCTGAGCCATATTATCCAGCCCATGGGTTGCTTGAATGACCACACACACTGGCCCAAGTCCTGCACACTGCACGTGATACACAGATTGGACCTAGTGCCATGAACCTTGGACACAGCAGAGGGGGTTGGTTTGGGGCATGTGCTGCATGTAAGCCCTGGGGCTGGTGCATGCTACATACTTTACAAGGGATCTGTTCTAGTCTGGCCTGCAGATCAGCCCAACAACCCTCATCTGGGCCACAGAGCCAGATGAGTTTGACACCGCTGCATTAATGGAACACTTGCAGATATTCATTGCAACATAAAAGTGCACTATTTTATGCAGATTTCAAATTACTTCAATTCTGATTGACTAATCAGCATCACAGAGTCCCCAGTATGTCATAATTACTATGTTGATTGGAACTCAGCTACAGCAACCTTCTCCATTTTAATGTCCCCATGCATTTAATGTAAGCAATAACAGTAAAGATCTTTAAGTTTTCTTCTTTATTTATTATATTTTTAAACAACTCTGGCTTTAAAATCACGTATTGCCTGAGGTCAGTAAGAGCTTTCATTCTATTTTCATTTTATATACAAATGGTTGCAATTGTGCTGGCAGCCACAATGACATGTTCTCAGCTCAAAAATCATCTCAAGCATTTTATTTAAGACGACTAAATTTTCACATTTTCTTGCTTCTGTTCAGTCAGGTTTCAAAATCTTCAGCCTCAGCTCTTATCAGAAAGAAAGACGTGTTGAAAAATCTGTGGTTCTCAAATGACCTCCTTCCCTTTCAGAACAGCAAGCACTTTGAAGGAGTGGCAGACAAAAGTGACAAGTATTCTGATTAAAGTGGAAATTAAATGAAAGCTTTTACTAACTCAAAGCACTGTAAGGTCCTGAAAGAGCCTAGACAGAAGGGCTGAGAAACATTGAGAAGTATATGCTGCTTGATTTAACATAATGGTACCTGCTGCTTTCAAATATATTATTCATCTCTCATTAAGAGACCTCCCACCATGGTGTAATAAATACTAGATAAGCAAAGCCTCTTGGGAAATGCATGTTGAAGCTGATGAGACTAGCTGGAGCATCAGGAAGAGAGATGGTAATTGCAACTGGACAAAAAGAACAGAGCTTCCTATCAGGATCGAAGAAGACAACACTTACAACGAGGCTGCTTCCATGAACACTTGAGAAAAACTACATAATGAAATGCGTTTGTTTTTTTTTCCTACAGATATGCTGGAGCAATAGGTTACATGACAGGTGTCAGAAACCTATTATGTTAGGCCTCCTCTACACATTACACTCAAGGCGTGATTAATCAGGTAAATCATGCCTTATGTTGTGACCCAGCTAAACATTCAAGCAATTCATGATGTGATAAAACAAGCATAAGCTACAAAGCTATTCCACAAAAACTGTGTAATAACTCTGTAGCTTGTTCTAAAAATCACACCACGGAATGTGTGGCCAAGTGCTTCCCTGTGGCTGGGAGCCCCATGAACTGAGGGGCTCCCAGCCACAGAGGTGCACTACCCACTGCCAGCCCTGCAGCTGACAAGGCTCCCAGTGGTAGCAGCATTTCTGGCTCTACCCCCGTGGTAAGCCTCATCAACTGAGAGACTCAGGATTCAGAATGGGGAGAATGCTGCCTTGTCCCTATGAGCCTTGTCACCTTTGGGGCAAGGTTGTCCTTGTGGATATGAGCTGCAGGGCTCACAGCAGGGGAAGCATTCCCAGGGCTGCCCCACTGTAAGCCCCACAGCCCACAGGGCAAGGAATGATGCTCTGCTTCAAGCCTCATCAGCTGCAGGAGCCAGTGCAGAGGGAGCCTGGGATCATGATCTTGGGTTCCCCCTGCACTAGCAATAAAGCACAATGGGATCTAATGCACAATCCCACAATTGCATCTCCTGACATGCACATTGGAATCCCAAAGGTTCTTTAAAAGTTGGTTTAATTATATTTGGTGTTTCCCTTGATTTATGAGCGACAGCAGTCACATATACAAAGACCAGGAATAACTCTCACAATTATACACCAAAGCAGAGAAACCTCTGTATTTTACAACAAATTCAAATTGTCTCACAAAAACCACATACAAGTAGCCTCTATACTAGGTCTGTGTGAAACAGGCCCCATTTGATTCAGGTTCAGCCCAAATCAGAAATAGTGATTTGATTAATTGATTTGGATCACTGTCCCTGATTCAATTCAGCTGAATCTGAATCTGAAGATTTGATGCTGATTCAGTGAATCAGCTATTCAGACACAGGCACAACTTTAAAAAAAAGGTTTGGTTTTTTTTGTTTTTTTGGGGTTTTTGTTTTTTTTTTTTTGTTTGTTTGTTTTTTTTAAAAACATACCTTGAGGTAGTAGCATGGCTCATGATCACTGCAATGCTGGGGCAAATGGAACATCCCACAGGAGCATGGGAGGGCTCTCCAGTGTGCGTGGAAGCGAACCCAGAAGTGGACTGGAAGTACTTGTGATCCACTTCCAGGTCTGCCTGGGAGTGCGTGGGAGGGGGTCCCTACGCCCCCCTCCACCTCAGTGATCAGCCACAGGGGGACCCTGGGTGCCCCCCCCAACCCAGGAGGCACCAGTCGCTGAGTCAGGGGGGGGGGCCCCACAGGAAGGCCCCGCGTGCTCCCTGGTAGACTAGGAAGTGGACCGGAAGTGCTTCTGGTCCACTTCCAGGTCTGCTGCTGAGCATACTGGGGAGCTCCCCGTGCTTATGTGCGATGCTGCATCTGCCCCAGCACTGCAGCATTCAGAGCCCCTGCTACCTAGCAGTATGTAGAAAAAAAACATTTAAAGCTGTATCTACGTCCAAATTGCCAAATCTCTCTGCATCAATTCAGAGATATTAAAGGGTCCTCTGATTTGATTCAGATTCAGAGATTCGGCCACTGAATCAGACTGAATCTCTGCTGAATTGAATCAGGGACCAAAGCTTCACACAGCCCTACTCTTACTTAAGCAACATATTTTTTACACTTCTAAGATCTAATCCTTGGCAAAATCTGGTACCATAGCCTCAGTAGAATCTTCATGACATAAGCAAGTGTTATGATAGGAAATATATATTTAATTAAAATCCATTTCTATGATCAGCAAAGTCATAGAAATCTTTAATATTTTCAGAGCAAATCAAAGACAATCCATACATAAGAAGAAAGACAAGAAGTGTTGGATACTAGCCATAACTATGAGTCCAGTACTAAAAGCTACAACAATGAACATAATGCTAAAACACAGTTTAGGGTTCAGTGATATGATCAAGTATTTAGTCACAGCCCTACATACAGCAGTCTGTACCTGATCTTATTACCATGGAATAAAGAGTGAAACTTTCCTGAATTCCAGTGAAAACAACAGCCAGTTCTTACAACTCAGTGCATCAGAAGTGCTAGACAACCAGCTAGACTCTCTTTGGGAATTTTAACTAGGACTTGGGAGATGACAGCATAGTTAAAGTTCTGTAAGTCTTCTAAAGCTAATGGAAAAAAAAATATCAAGGAAAATGTGAGTATTGAATGTATTGCATACATTTAATTGCATGGAAGGTTATATAGAAAATTCAAAGTGATGAGGTTTTTATACTGCAGTAATTGAAGACAGTTTATGAAAGGAAAACCATGCTTTAAGGCATAAACAGAGGGTAGCAGGGCTAATGCTGAGCTGTTTTACAAGTGGGGTAAAAGGGAACTTTGAGTCATCAAGTCCACTCCCTGCTAGCACTGATAGACACACCATAAAACTTATGAAGCTCTATCTTGAAACCAGTAAGGTTACTTGCCCTCACGGACAATTGGAAGAATCGTACTCTTCTGACTGTAGAAACCTTCTTCTAATTTAAGTCTAAATTTGGTCCAAGGATAGTCTCCACCTTAAATAGCTTCTCGTTCCTTTCATGGGTTTAATTTCCTGATATATGAAATTGAGAACACTCGCGATATCCCTCCACCCTCCAAGCATTAGGCTGCACAAGGCAAATTCTCATTTCCCCTGACCATTACATCAGTTTCTCTCTGCACCTCCCCCAGTTAGAATTAATCTTTCTTGATTATGGGTATCCAGACTTGTCTACAGTGCAGATTTTGAAAACATAGCTTCACTGTTGGGCTAATGCTAATTTATTCTTGAAATGAAGATACAGAGCGAAATCCTGGCTCCTTGAAGTCAGTGCTAATTTTGCCATTGCTGTCAGTGGGACTAAGACTTCACCGACAGACTATAAGCAAAGGTATATGGAGAAAAGAAAGGGATAAGAAAGGGTAGTGAAAATATAAGGGGAGTAAAGAGGAGGACCATGGTAGCTAGCCTACTACTACAAATTAATAGCTAAATAGCTCAATTTTTACCCAGTCTCACTTACATTATTTTTCCATTACCCAGTTAGGATGGTTCATAGGGGTGGCTTGCAAACAAGCAAGAGGGAATAATGGAGAGAAAGAAGAAAATTTGGGATCAGGAAGTCAACTCTTGCACCAATCACATCCACCCTGAAATAGATTTGGGTGGCATCTCTCTAACAGCACATGGAAAAAACAGTTGAAGTGCCAGAAGAATTTTGTGGAAATTAAATTGCTTCTCCTCCATGAAGAGCTAAGATGCTTATCTGGTATTTTTCTTCCTCAAAAGCACCTTTACTGCATGTTTATTTGAATCCAAGATGAGGTTTCTTCCCCTCATTCAAGATAGGGGAAAAAGCCCCTTAGCTTGGATTCAAGTAGAAGGGAGGGGTGGGGAAGATGCAAGAGATGGCTGCAGTTGTGGTTGCAGTTGGCAGTTCTGGCTGCAGCCCCAACCCAGGCCTGAGCTCGAAGCTGGATCCACAGCTGCTGTCCTCTCTACCCTGCCACCTACTCCCCATCATCTCTGCCTTCCTGTCTCAGCCTGCCCACCTCTTTCCCCATCCCCCACTACTGCTCATTCTCAGCTGCAGCTCTGGCCCAGCTCTAGCCAGGGACACAGGACAGGTTACGGCTCTGGCCCCTACTCAGCCAGGCAGCAGGATTTATAGCAATGGTATCACTTGCTCTTGTTCCAGCTTCAGCTCCAACCCTGGGGTGGGCCAGAGCCACAGCCATGACTGAGGGTATGTGGCAAAGGGGTGAAGCCAAGTGGAAGAAATAAGTGGCAGAGGAGGGCAGACAAGTGGGGAGGGTGGGGTGCAGGTGGCATGTGCAGCCAGGCACTGGGGGCAGGAGGGGTGTAGGCATCAGGAGGAGCAGGTGGAAGGAGGCCAAGGGGAAAGGAGCAGGGCTCCTGACTCCTCCATTACCTGCCTGCTGCTGCTGCTGCTGCAGTAGTAGTAGTGATGGGGATGAATTTAAGATGACCCTCCAATAATTAGATTTTATACATGGAAAATTATAATAAATTTATAAGTTTCCCCACATAGAGAATATAATTATGGGGAGCTTTGTCTTAAATTCCAAGTCATCTTGAACTCAGGTAAATACAGTATTCAAAATATATCTTGTTTAGATAATTAAAAAAGAAAAGTCCATTAAATAAAAAAATAGAACATGCACAAACTTGACACTGAATCTATGTAGCAAGGAATACGTTTATGTGATAAGCAAATCATAACATGCCTGGGCACGAGAGTGGTTTTCTAAATCCACTCCAAAATCTCTTCTCATTAAATCACCACTAAGCCTGAAGAATATCCTTCTTGACCTTCTTCAATAAGGATTGTAAAAGTGTTTTTCAGTATAGTAAGCAAAGTACTTATACCTTCCTCTTTTACAGGAATTCTTGATTTTGCAAGAATATAAACATCTCTTTCTCAGCAATTTTAAGAAGTTTCCTTTTAAGTTACAAAAATATGTGCTTCCTAACATAAAAGCCTACTGGTAACCTTTGTAAAGCAGATTTCATTAACACTATGGCAATTAATGATGCACAAAGAAACTTTTTAAAATGACCATAGTAGACATAGCCAAGCCTTTTAAGGTCAACAGAACTATTACATTTCCAGTGCCATTTGTGTTAACACAATTATAAGGAGGTTTGCTTCTTAGGGTTTGTCTATACTTGGAACTTGATCAAGATAGCTATTCCAGAACCATTATTTCTGTTAAAACCAAAATAGCTATTTTAGAATAATTGTCCCTGTCACGGCAGGGTCCTGCAGGAGGGCCGTGATCTCCTTGAGGCCCCCTCTCCATGTCAAGTCAGCCCAAGGGCACCCTCTATTCTCGCCCGCCATGTCTTTGATCTTAAGTTAAGTTGGGACTTAAGTTAAGTTGGGAGGCTGCCTTATACCCTCTTAGACACGTAGACTCCTGGACCCCTCGTGGATCTTGTCCAGCACAAATGGGTGCTTCGGGGCACCCTAGCCTTATGGGCTACGCGTGGCTCCAACCTCCCCTGATACCACGCCCCAAGCCTTGCAGATGGGGTAGATGTTGGTTTGTCTTTCTCTGTACACTGATGCCCCCTCCTGGGGCTCTCCTTGCCCACTCCAGGCTTTCACTGCGCCATCACCCTCTCTGTGCTGTTGCCCCCTGTCTGGGCCTTTTCAATAGAGTCCCCTTCTGGGGCCTGCTATGCCCTTACTGGGGCTTCGATAATGCCCCCCCTTTCTGGGGCTCTCTCTGCACCCCTACTCAGGCTTCTAAAATGCCACCCCCTTCCTTGGGGCTTTCCACACCCGGGCTTCTAAAGTATTGCCCCCTTCCTGGGGCTCGTCACGCCCGCACTGGGCTTCTCCATGCTGTCGCCCTCTCTCGGGGTCTTCTCAATAGTGCCCCCTCTCTGGGGCTCATCATACCCACATTTGGGCTTCTCCAAAGTTGCCCCGCTCTAGGGCTCGCTACGCCCGCGCTGGGGCTTCTCCAAAGTTGCCCCGCTCTAGGGCTGGGGTCTAAGCCCCCATAAGCTGCGCCCTCACTGGCGCCAGGGTCCACACGTCGCTGTGGGTTCCCCCTGAGTACGCTACGCCCTCCCTGGCACTAGGGCCCCCACACCACTGTGGGTCCCTATGAGTATGCTGCACCCACTCGGGCGCTGGGGTCCTCACCCTCTGTTGTGAGTCCCCAATGAGGCCTCCTCCAACCCCTATAGCCTCACCCAAACCACCGGTCTAATAAATAACAACACCAAAACAAAACCACAAGCCCCTAGGCTGTAACACAAATTGAAGCCGCCTGGCTATAACTTAACACCACGGCTCAAGCCTCCCGAGCTGCCTTCCATAACTCTGCTCAAGCAGTACTTGCGGTTCTCACTGCTGCTAGTGTCATGGCTGAGAGAGC
>NW_005843178.1:9352-10470 GCF_000455745.1 Alligator sinensis
CCTACCGGCAGCTGACTCTCCTTAGTTGCCCCGGCAACCCACAGCTGCACTCGCTAATCACCGCTAGGGCTCCTTATGCACTGCCGGAGCTTTTCCTCTGGCAGTTTTTCCCTCTCTAGGAGCGGGGCAGCAAGGTGCATCGCGACAGTCCCCAGTTAGCTATTTAGGTAGATTTCCGAGTGTAGATAAGCCCTTAGCCCTCAGAGCCTTCTTAGTCCTGGGGAAAACCTGTAAGTTACTCTTCTTAAGATCACTATCTTGGTAAAATCCATGAACACCAACACTTAGGAATCAGAGTATATTGCAAGGTCTAAGTGGTTGTTGTCTAACTAATAGGAGGGGGGCTAATCCTTTACCCAAATTGCATTTATTCTTTGTGGAGGTGCTAGGGATAGCTAGATTACATGTGTGGATTTTTAAGGAATAGAACTCTCATATATATTGCTGGATTTCCCTAGCTACAGACCCAATGAATATGAATTAAGAGTTTGGGAAATATCATGGCTTGAATCAAATTTTCAGGAGACTGCCTTACAGTATATCATGAGGTGTGGTCCATTGGTCTTAAATTCTACAGATATAAGGCTTAATGCTTCCCAGAAAGCAGGCCCATTATAGCTTATCCTTACCATCCTGAGAAGCATGAGTTCTACTTGGATGCAATGGATTCCTGACTCTTTCTAGTGTTCTTAGTAGTATATAGGGTACACATCTTGTCAAACTGTAAAAACTGATAAGCCCCGCCCACTGGCAGGGGCCCTGCCACTTGACCCCGCCCCAGACACGCCCCCTCCTGGCCGCCATCTTGGCCACCATTTTGGCTGCTATCTTGCAAACGGAAGTCCCGCCCCTAACCCCTGACCTTTGCCACCGGAAACTCCACCCCTGAACCCTCCTGGCAGCCATGTTGGTAACCATACTGGCCACCATGTTGCATCCTAGAACACCCTGTTCCCATTCCCCAACACATGCCCGCTGACATCAGAACAGTTGCTCCTTAACCCGGAAAAGCCTCCACCCCGAGAATGCCGCTGAGCCAATAGGAGGCAAGTATAGGGGGGTGGGACCTAGACTGGCAGTCCCTGACCTGCCTCTTGTCTAAATCCTGTTGGGCAAAC
>NW_005843178.1:11762-12165 GCF_000455745.1 Alligator sinensis
TGACCGGGGCAAAGAATTTTTAAATAAGCCTTTAAGCAAACTGCTAAAAGAGTATAATGTCCACCATTTTGTTACAAATAATGAAGTGAAAGCAGCAGTTGTAGAAAGGTTTAATAGAACATTAAAATCAAAGATGTGGAGGTATTTTACAGCCCACAACACCTTTCGCTATATTGATGTGTTACCAGAGTTTCTAAAGAGCTATAACCATAGCTTTCACAGAACTATCCAGGTCCGACCTGTTGATGTGAACTCGTCAAACTCTTCCCGCCTGTCGAAAACAGTGTACGGAGACTACTTTAAAACAAAAACAGCAACACCCCTGTTCAGAAAAGGAGACCACGTGAGGGTGTCTAGAACCAAGGGGAGATTTGAAAAAGGTTATGAACAAACATTCACCGAT
>NW_005843178.1:12894-14090 GCF_000455745.1 Alligator sinensis
CTTTGAAATAAGAAAAAACACAATGGTGGTGGTAAAAAATTATGGGGATCCATCCTTGTACAGAAAATATTACAAAACTCAAGCTGGGTATGGTCTCCCCGGTTATCAGGGGATGCCCATGATGTATGGGGCTGGTGTGGGGGGCATATTCCGCAGTCTGTTTAGAAAAGCCATCCCTCTTTTGAAAAGGGGCCTGGAGATTATTAAACCTCATGTTAAGAACGCCGCTCAAAACATAGCCCAGGATGTGGTTGGCCACGTCTCCCAAGCTGTTCTAGATAAGGTGGGTTGGTCAACAAATCAGGGCGGGTCTGGCCTTGTGTATATTAAAAAAAGGAGCCTTAAAAGAAAGAGAGCTGCGTCACATCCCCAGTGTACAGGCCCACCCCAACCCCTTAAAAGAAAGAAGCTAAGGCACCAGGTCAGACAGAAACGAAAGACCAAGAAGCAACTGTCTGGGAGGAAGAAGGGGCGCTCTCCTGGAAGAAAAAGAAATATATTTTAACTGCCATGGCTTTTGTTCATGTCAGATCCAAAGAGTGTACCAAATCTGAGCTGGATTTGTTTCAAATAGCCCCCACACAGACCAGCATTGAGAAAAGTACATTGAGCCTCCCCCTGCTCTCAGCTATTACAGAGTCTGCCCCCCTTGACTTTTTCATTGCTGGGAATGGCAAAGATTATATGGATTTGAACAAAACACTGCTGTACCTTTGTTGCAAGATTGTAAAAGGTGATGGAACACATCTTGATGATGGGGCTGCAGTAGGGCTAGTGAATTACCCCTTAGCCTCTATTTTCAACCAGCTGGATGTCACTCTGGGAGATCGTCTCATAAGCCAACTGTTACCTTTACAGAGCCTTCATTGAATCAGTGCTCAACTACAGTGATGACACACTCACCAGTCTGTTTTTGGCTGGTCTGTTTTACAGAGACACCCCCGGACAACAAGAAGCAGTCACCCTGGATGGTGATAACCACGGGTTTAGGAGACAGACAAGCCTGACTGCTGGGAGCAGAAAGATAGAGCTGCTAGGCCACCTCCACAGCGATTTGTTTTTTCAAGAAAAACTTTTGTTGAATGGCATGGATGTGAAAATTAAACTGACTCACAGTAAAGATGCTTTCTGTTTGATGGGCTCCTCGGTGGTTGGACAGTGTAAACTACAAATCACGTATGCCTCACTTTTTGTGA
>NW_005843178.1:17315-18794 GCF_000455745.1 Alligator sinensis
TGATATATTGGAAGGGGTCTATGCAGAGATTTACACGTTCCAGTTTACCCTTCTTTTTCACCATCTCTACCCGCCAAGTCATTTTCATAATCTCATTCCTATAGAGGCGACAGGCCTCCTTCAAAATTTTTACATCCCCCTGACAATAATAGGCCAGCTCTTTTTGTATATCAAAGGTCTTATCATGGTTGTCCTGGTACCAATCTAAAAATTGCTCTCTCTCGCTAGGCATCATGTTTTCAACACCATAGTACTCTGCTTCAGGGAGAGGCCCCACATAATTTTGATTTTCCTGCATGTTAAAAAAATGTGGGAAATGACCTTTGCATTCTTCAAAACCCATGGCCTGGGGGATTTTGCTAAGTTTCATAGGCAGAAAGTTTAAAGAATCTATGAAACGGATATCCAGGCTGGTGACTTCTATACACATGAGTTTACCCTGCTGGGTGATGAGATTCACGGCCATTTTTTCTTTTAATAGTTGGCTAACAATGAAGTAGCCGTCATAGCCTTTGGCATTGTGAGCTATGAATGTGTAGCCCTGGTACTTTTTATTGATGAAGACCTTGATAAAGTCTGAGAGGCATTCTTCACCCTTAAATTCCCACGTCTGCTCTGTCTCTTGGGTCTTACCCTCCCAGGGGGTTTCTAGAGCTAACTCCATTGCAAAAATGTAATTCGGTATGTGCATACCTGTCTCCTGCATACATTCAAAATCATAAAAAATGTAACCCTCCCCTATTTCAGGTTTAGTAATCCGGGGCATAAAGCACTGGTGCTTGTCTACATCCTTGATCTGCCCATAGCACTGCTTGCATTGCCTCCCCTTACATTTGTGGTTTTTGTCCACATAAGATTTACATTCATAGTACAACATTTTAGACAAGCAGTCAACCCTCTTCTCAGAAGCCAGAACTCTGTCTCTCTCTAAACACCCTGAGGACGGACATACCAATTTACAGTTAGGACACCTTTGTGCCTCACACACATTTTCTGCGCAGTCTCGGGTCAGACAGAGGCGGCACCAGAACCTGCACGTGTAGCTGTGACTGTACAATGCCTGACAAAGATCGCAATAATTTCCTGCCCCAAAAACCTGTTTTAACATCCAGAACCCCATAATAATGCTGATCATGCAACATAAGGAAACAGGTATTTGGGTACTGGGGTGTGTTGTGTGTTTTAAAGAAACTCCACCCCGTTTTCTCCTTATGCATCACTATATGAATGTTAACCTTTATGAGATCTTCAAACAATGCTAAGTCCTTCAGCATAACCTGCTTTTGTGCTGACCACCCCAACTTCTCATGCAGTTGGCTTGCACCATGTAGCAACTCTGCATCTGTGGCTCCTCTAAGAGTGGTCAGAGCAAGCAGACTACCAGCAAAACAGAGCTTAGTATCAAAGGTATTAAGATCTATTAAATATCGTCTCTTTTTCGCAATAATTTGGGAATAGGGGATAGAACTTATCACTCTC
>NW_005843178.1:19490-20203 GCF_000455745.1 Alligator sinensis
TCAACATCACATTCATCAGACCTGCTGTCTGGCTCCACAGGCTTGGGGAGGTTTGGGGAAATTGTGGGGGTCTCAGTAGGGGTGCTCTTATTTTTTCTCAATATGCGCTTAGCCTTTTCCACCCTCATCTTTAAACAGGCCCTTACTTTTTGACCCGCAAGCCATTTGTTCTCAGGTTTATCAGGACCTCCCCTCTTATGATGCATACCTTGTCTAGTGCCACGACCATACAGACCACCTCCCCTCCGTACAACATGCGCTCTTTTGGTTGCACAATAATCATGATCTTTCAAGGCTCTATGAGTGCCAACATCCCCCCAAAATCTCCTCTTTTCCCTTGAAAAATAATCATGATCCTTCAAGGCATTATATGTATCAACAGTCCCCGAAAGTCTCCTCTTTTCACGTGAGAAATAATCATGATCTTTCAAACACATGGGGAGAACCTCCTCAGGTTTCTCTAAAGTGTGTGAGTAATCAGTCTTGTGTTTCTTATTCACAGACCCCAAAACAGCAGCTGTTTTGTGTTTTCACACATGGCTCTCTCGGGGCTTGGTGGTGCATTTTTCTCTGAGGAGCCATGTGGTCTTTTCTTTTTTTTACTGTGTCCTTCTGCTCTGGTTTGAGTGGGGTCTGGTCCATGGGGTTTCTGATCCTCAGGGTGGGGGTTTCTGCAGTTTTCAAAGAGTGCTGCTAGAGGCCTTCGAACTGGC
>NW_005843178.1:20320-21100 GCF_000455745.1 Alligator sinensis
CCTTGGGAAATACAACATAGATATCTCAGCATCAACAATCCACTTCCAAGATGAACACACACTCTGTCCCTAACCCTTAACCTGTCTCCTAACCATAAAACACACACATGTTGACTCTCAGCCCTATCCCCAAAATGCATACAGTTTTTAAAAGGTACAAGGCTGAAACACCCATGCTTTAAAAAACCTCATGGCAAAATTAAACCTCCACCACAAAAACACTTAAAGAGTTTCAAAATTTTAATTTCAGAAAAAGGTACCTTTCACTACAGGATAAAGACATGAGGGGACATGCTTGCTCTTGTTTTCCATTCTTCAAGAAGGGTTTTCTGCTTGGGGTAAAAAGTTACAAAATGATGTTCTGACATAAGCCTCATATTAACACATCCCAAGTATCTCTAGGTATAGAGAGTTAAAAATGGTTACATACATACCACCCCTGTCTTGTTCTGCCCCCCCTCTGGAGTTTTTCTGGTGTAAAGGTGGTCTGTTTCTGCTGTAATGAAGACCCCCTAAAGAAACAGTAAGTAAAACATACTATAGTGAAATAGAGAAGATGTCTATACAGAAAGAAGTAAATGAAACATTAACAAAAACATATGAGTACATACCTAGATCCTGTCTGGGAACAGTTTCAGAATCCTGAGAAAAGGGGTGTTTTCTGCCCCGCTCAGGTTATATCCTGATGACTTCTATTTTTAATATGTATGAGGCTTCTCTCAGGGATTGGTAGGTCATCATCAAGGACTGCCCAGGTTATTGCATACTGGTCTTTAATTC
>NW_005843178.1:23347-27865 GCF_000455745.1 Alligator sinensis
CCATGGGATGGGAGCAGGGGGGGATGCAACAGGGCGGCCAATATGGCCACCAAGATGGCTGCCAGGGGGTTGGGTCTGGTGAGGTCACAGGCCGTGTGATAGGAACAGGGTGTTCTGGGATGCAACATGGTGGCCAATATGGCTAACAACATGGCTGCCAGGAGAGGTAAGGGGTGGAGTTTCCAGTGGCAAAGGTCATGGGTTAGGGGAGGGACTTCCGTTTGCAAGATGGCGGCCAAGATGGCGGCCAGGAGGGGGCGTGTCTCAGGGGCGGGGCACCTGTCAGTGGGCGGGGCTTATCAGTTTTTACAGTTTGTCAAGATGTGTACCCTATATACTACTGTTCTTTCCTGAGCCACGCATGTGCTCAGGTTTGGCAGACTAACTGCATTCTTATTGATTCACTACTTAAGTATCCACAGAAAGTCACCTCTCCTGTGCCTATTCATAAAGGAGCTAGAACATTGGAGCTGAAAGGTGAAATAAAAACTTTATGTCTGCTGTTGCATAGCTTCTCAGGTTGCAGCCCCAAAATTATTCTGCTGATCCAGGAAAACTGATTCACATCTAAAATCAGTCGTAAGTTCTGACAGGATGGCATTGTAATGAGTTTGTAGCAAAAAACTATAATCAAGATAAAACAGTTTCTTATGTCAACTTACGACAGGATACTTCATCTCTAACAGCATGCCAACTAATTATCCAGTTCATATAATCAACACGGCTCAGGTTGCTGAGCAACTGCTTTTAACATTTAGACTAGGGTGAGACATTACACATAAATTTGGAAACCACTTTAATCATGTAACAAAACAGAAGTTCATTGCACATAAACTGGATTAAAAATGGCTGAAACTGGTTTAAGATAGACCCAGATGGATGTAGTATCAGATTTAACTGATTTAGGTTAAACCAGTCTATCTAACTTGTGTCCCAGATCCCCTCCTGACGTGTTGGGTCTCAGTCCCCGTGCATCCCAGGATGCACTGCACCCCCCTCACAGTTCAGATGGTCCCAGCTTGTCTGTTCCAGCCCAGCCAGGGAGCCCTCCTCCTGGCTGTCATAGAACTGAGGCAGCCTTCCCAGCCTAGCTGGTGCCAGCATGGAGGTAGACAAAATAGGGAATGGACCCCCACCCTGGCCCTGGCTCCATCCAGCTGGGTTCTGCAAAGCAGGAGTGGATGGGGAAATGCTGAGTAGATTGAATCAATTCTACATCAGGCTTTTTGACTGTCTGTATTTAGCCTTAGTGTCATTTTCCATTCGTTAAACAAAAGGAATGTCATTAGATCTCATAACTCATTGTAGTGGCTGTAATAAAAGGGGTTCAATAAAAAGATATGAATGAACTGTAGACTTGTCAAATTTAATTTGAATAATTAATCCTATCTTGCTACTTACTTATTTTCATGCTGACCTTATGAAAAATAAGCTCATTGATGAGTCATAGCAATTAATACAGTAATTAAATCTGTATTTCACAGATGAGTAAATATCAAGATGTAGACCTAAAGAAACAGAATTGATTGGTATTTATATATTTGTATATACAGTTTAAGTTAGACAATGTAGTAGCATGACTTATAGAAATGCAATTCAGCAGGTCAGAGCGTATTGAAAGAATTCTTAGTCAGATGGAAACATTTCATTGTTTTTGATCCAAACATTGATATTTCTCCTATATAATTTTGTATACAAACTGATTTTTATCGGCAGCTAGAGCACTGAACAAGGACAGTTTTACAAATGGAAACAAGCAAAATAAATCATAGGTTTTTATTATAAACTCCTACATATGTTGTATAATGTGTTGACTATCTCAGAACCATTTTACCTAAACAACACGCAGCCTTCAAAGCCCCCTTGGCTTTTTAAAATATATCACTTCTTTCCTTTTTTTTAACAGAAAATGTTGCTTGGAAGGTAGCTGTGGATTTGGGCAGAGAGTTAAAAAATGTTAACTTTTTTTGACATACGTGATATACTGAGCTTGAGGTATATGAAACAATTCATTTTTAATTCACCCAAGTGAAGAGGATCTGCAAGAATCTAACACCGCATTCAACTGGGTTCCAAATGGTAACTAAAGGATGCAACGACACTGTCCTGAGGTGAATTTCACCATGATGCCTTGCAGTGGGCATTTTTAACTATAAAATTATCAGTGAAATAGTATTTTTAACTATAAACTTATCAATGAAATAGTATTAGCACCAAACAGTGCTAATATTATATAACACCCATAAAAGGATCTCAGTGACCACAGTAATTAGCCCCAGGCCCCAAATTAGATCCAAAGGGCTTCACAATTTGGATCTGGCCTAGGCCCTCAGAATAGCCTGGTAGCTGTGCTTTACAATTCCCAAACATTTAGGGTGCATCTACACAAGCGCACACATGCACTTTGTGGCACCTCGAAGGCTTTAGAAGCTCTGCAAAATGCATGATTTGGTTCTCCGTGTTGCAGATTGGAACCAAATTTAAATACTGGCAAATCCCAGTATCAAAAAAAGCGTATAGAAAAAAAGTGGTATCGTGCATGTGGCAGCAGTGTCTGCCACCTGAAACCAGAGCCTGGTCACCCTAAATGGCTCTGGCTGCTAACCAGGCTTCATGTGCCTGGATCATTGCTCCTGTAGCCTCGGGAGGTCCCCAGAACCCCAGGTAAGGCTGCTGGGGCCAGCTCAGGTGCTGACCCCAGCCTTCCCTGCCCCATCCAGGGCAATTTGCCCTGCGCCAGAGTATGTATGCAGGGGCATTCCCTGGGGATAACTAGCAGCGGCACAAATATGTGCCGCTGCTAGTTGTCCCCATGGAAAAGCACATGTGTGCTAGTCTGGACATCACTAGAAAGTCCTAGTTATCTTTCAAGATAAAGATTGTTTGCCTTGGAGTTCTTTTATTATCTTTTGGGATACATTTTATAGTCAGAGCTATTTTAATAAATTAGTTTTGACAGCTTCTTCACTAGCCGCTGTGCACATTTTCAAAGATATTTTAATCTCAAGAAAGCTACGGAAAAAAATCGCATTTTTTTTCTTCAAGATAATTTTATGCAGAGATACATGCATTGGGTCATTTATTTATTAGTATTGTGGCAGACTTGCCAGGAGTTATGTTCTTTATTCAGGAATTCTAAGAAAGTAAAGTGAAGCAAAGGTAGATTTTTTTTTTTACTGAGCCTTATAGGGCCTTCTAATTTCCAAAGGCTATAATTTCCTTTATGTTTTCCAGGATACCTTGGCCACAGCATAGGTACGTATCAGCAAAACACTCACGTGTGCACAAAAGACCAGTCATGAAAGAAAATTGTCAGGGTCAAGCCTTCCAAATTATGGTAGCAGATAGCTACAAGTAGAGAAAGAAGCTGCTGTTTGTGAAGTATGCTGACTCATGATGATCAAGCAAGGTATTTCATCTTGTGTCTGGGAAAGTTTCAGTATATTCAATTAAAACAACATTTTTAATAAAGGGATGTCAGCTGTTACACTGATGAGTGAGCTACTCCAAAATGGGGTGGGAGGAGGGGGAGGGAGGAGAGAAAGAAAAGAAAAAGGAAAACCAATAAGGAACAAACTTCTCCATACTGGATTATGACTTCTTGGTTCTTGTTTCTTAGTATCAGAATGATATCCACTCTCATCTTTTTTTGGGCACTAACTCTCAGGTACATAGAAAAGAATATAGAAGGTTTCAATTTCAGCTAAGACAACAGGTTTTGAAAGAGTCAGTGGTGAGGAGGTGAATAAAAATATTTAGGAATTTAACGCAGGCAGTTTTTCTGCTGGGGTAGTGGAGCAGTGCATGGTACAGCACTTCTAGTTTGCAGGCACAGGAGACCTCGCTGACGTTGCTGAGGAGATGTCCTAAGTTACAGTGGCCCATATCTCCTGCCTGCCCACTGTATGCACTAAGTTGGCTTGTTGATAACTCTTCAATATATAGGTCTTTTCTGCTGCTTTCTTCCAGTCTCCAGTAGAGCCCCACACCCACGCCTCCATTGACAAGGGTCACCTCTCTGAATTTGTCTCATTGTATTGGAGTAAAAAGTTATGACTACTTTAGAACTGTATTAAAGGTTGGGCCCGGATTCACCACTGATATAACCAAGTGAAACTTGACTAAGTCAATGGAACAACAGCTGCTTCAAGGCAGTAGTTAGCTTGACACATAGTTGAATTTAATGGACCTTTCATTTATTAACACTTACACATGACATTTCAGACAAAATTGCTAGTGAAATCAAAATGTTACCAGGAAACAAAAAAGAAGCTAAATTAGAACTTGGTCTTTTTTAGGACTGTTCATTATCTATTTCACCAGATAAATAAACAGTGACCTTGTGAAGAGTGGAGTGGTACACTGCAGAAGGCTAGTAGCAAGTGATGTAGAAAGAAACATTATTTTTCTAACATTCATATAATAATTCACTGCTATGTGGTCCCTTTTAAGGGCAAGCTAAAAGGAAAGTAGCAAACTTTAATACCTCAGGCATATTCACATAGTTGTGGCATTCCT
>NW_005843178.1:27895-29998 GCF_000455745.1 Alligator sinensis
GTCTACTTTGAATATTCTCTGGATTGTCCTATTATACAGCATAACTATTGTGAATACAGTAATCTCTCGCAAGGAAAATTAAAGACAATTAGGATTGACAAATTAATTGCCTAACAAAAGCACACATTGAAATACTGTATTAAATGTTCTTGCTGCAGTGTTAAAAGGAAAATAACTAAGTTCAGAGTTGTTTGTAACTAATGTGTAATAGAAAGGAAAACTATTAAATGGAGAAAAATCTAGCAAATCTTTCATAGGAAATTTGCATGTTATCATCATTTTTACAAGGATTCAAAAGAATTCTCAGCACGTGCATTTAGATGATATATTATTGCATAAACCACTCAAATCCCACAGCTATACTGCAGCCAGTGGGATTCTGAGTGGTGTGCAAAGGGATTGAGCTAGTATGGTATTATAGGCGTATCTCTGCTGTAGCCAGTCAGAACTCTACTGAACTCTGAATTCTCCTAGAGGAATAAGAATTGTTCAAGCAGATTGCATATGTACTACAAAGTGATCACAATTGCTAGAAAGCGGAGGAAAGGGTTCGATATCATAGGAGAGCTCTGTGGGGGAGGAAGAGGATCTTGAGTTGGATTCTCTGGCCAGCCAAGCTCATTTTTGGCCACAGCAAAGAATGAAGACTTAAAAGTAGATGAAGATTATCGTCCCCCTCCTCCTTCCACACAGAGAATCTCTACTAGCATACAGTTGTCAGAGGCAGATGTGACATCCTCCACTGGACTCATTCCTCAAGTTGAAAGGAGAGGGAAAAGGCACATACATGGTAGAGGAAGCTGTGGGCAGGGAGAGGAAAAGTTCTGATATACCTGATGGCTAGAAAATGGTATTTAGAGGTTTGCTTTTTGGAATTAGCTTGTAGGTAAAGTAGACCTTGCATTAGAACAATGGCCCAGGACAATGGGAAGGGTTGATTGATTTTTAAAAGCCTGTTTGTGACAAAGTTTCCTTCAAGGCCCACTGTGTCTGATGCAGGCAAGCAGCAAGCAGATGCACAGGCTGGGAAATTGAAGACACGTACCACACTGTTCCACAACATAAACAGTGTACCCAAACAGAGATAAGGGACTCTGCCAGTCACAGTGCCCAATTG
Source organism: Alligator sinensis (assembly GCF_000455745.1). Lineage (NCBI taxonomy): Eukaryota > Metazoa > Chordata > Crocodylia > Alligatoridae > Alligator > Alligator sinensis. Next base: position 29,013 of record NW_005843178.1, read on the forward strand.
CAGAGCTTGGGATTTCCAGCTTTGGTAAGCAGACCAAATTAGAAGGCCTGGTAAAAGCCCAAATTAGGATGTGTATCATGTGATGGGTTTGAGAAACAAAGGAATATGCTGACAGGACAGAACATGGACAGTATGATAACCACAGGGAAACCAATCAACAAGCCCAGGAATAAGGTCAGAGGAGGAGAAAGAATACAAAAGGAGTGATTTCAGAGCAGAAAAGGGTCACCGAGAGGGGAACCTGAGGCCACTGTGGGCAGAAGGCACACCACCAGCCCATCTCACCCACCCCACTGGGGAGGGGAGGCATGATGGCCTCAGCCTCTGACCTCCAGGCTGCTGACATATGACATTCAAGAAAGAACCTCAGGGTGAAGCTTGCATACTTCCCAGACATACCTTGACCCTGTGACAGCTCTAGGACTGGTAGATATAGAATTTTTGCACTATGTATCAATAAAATTTGCCTATTATTGAATTGAGAGGTTGTCATTGGTCTGAGGGTTTGGGTCTGCCCAGAACAAGGTAGCTGAGTCATAAATCCAGTGCCAACAATGCACATATCTCTACTAAACCAGCATCCATGAGGAAATTGCTTCAGTTAAACCTGCAGTTTTACTGTGTACTGGGGCCAGTGTGAAGGGACAACAGAGATGTATCTGGGGCTGGTCTTTATGCCTATAGGACACAAGCAGAAGACAGACAGTGGGTGCCTCCCTTGGACAATAGGCAGACAAAGTTCCTTGGGTGAATTTGATATCTTTTATTAGACCAACCCAAATCGTTGGAGAATAGTTATTAAGCAAGCTTTCGGGTTCAAAAACCCTTCGTCAGGCTAAGGAAGCTTCAGCAGTTGGTGTGTGCTCTTCCTGGATGGAATGAAAAGTAAAGAAGCCAGGGGCTGGGCTGGGGAGTCAGTTGCCAGGCAGATTATAATGTATCAAAAATCCAATGTCTATGTTTAGTCCATGATCTCTAGTATCCAG
>NW_005843178.1:30372-42357 GCF_000455745.1 Alligator sinensis
TATGGGTTGCAATTTTTTGAGGATTTTCTGTACAGGTTCAAGGGATGGGTGATACATCATAACCAGCTGTGTGCGATTTGTGGGTGTTTTTCTTCTGTACTGCAGCAGTTCTTCACGTGGTATCCAGGTGGCTCTTTCAAACATGCGATCTACCTCTCTGGAGGAGTGTCCTTGCTGGGTGAAAGCCTTTTTAAGATTGGTGAGGTGGCAATCCCGGGTGTTCTCTTCAGTACAGATGCGGTGGTATCTGAGGGCTTGGCTGTATATCACAGTTTTTTTGGTGTGTTTAGGGTGATTGCTGGTTCTGTGCAGATATGTATGTTGGTCTGTGGGTTTCTTGTATACTGTGGTATGTATTTTACCCTTCTGGATACTGATCATTGTGTCTAAAAAGGGGATGTTGGTGCTGGAGTATTCTAAAGAAAGTCGGATGGAGGGATGGTGACTGTTGAATTTCTGGTGGAACTCAATAAGAGATTGCAGGTTCTCACTCCAAATGATGAAGATGTCATCGATGTATCTTAGGTATAGTAAGGGTTTGATGGTGCAGTTCTTGAGGAAGTCTTCTTCCAGGTGGCTCATAAAAAGGTTGGCATACTGTGGGGCCATTTTAGTGCCCATAGCTGTTCCCATCACCTGGAGGAAGTGTTGATTATTAAAAGTGAAATTGTTGTGTGTGAAGATGAAGTGTATAAGCTCAGTAATATCTTTGGGTCTGTATTCTGGGACAATAACTTGGACAATAACTTTCAGAGGAATATTAAGCTCAAGCACTCATCACTGATCTCAAAGCCCTAACAAAGCATGAAGGATCCTGCAGTCCATGCTACTCAATGCCAACAGTAATCATCACAGAAGGATTTCTCTCTCTCCATAATGGAGTTGTGTATCAGTGCTCTGGGAACCTCATTCAGAACATGGTCTGAAACGACCCTACAGCTAACAACACTTTCTGGTCATCTGCAAGGGCCTTGTATTTTGAAAGACTAATGACAATGTTCATTGAAGTCAATGGGCTCTGAATCAAGCCCAGGGAGTAGTGGGATATAGGCATAACTTTTCAATTTTGGATGGCTGTGGTCCTCAGCAGTGACAACTGTGATGTTTCTAAATAGGCATGGATTTTTTTTAGCATGAATGCCTCATAATAAATCAAATAAGCAGTGAGATCACATGGAGATCCATGAAAGGCAATTTACTTTGCTTTTTGGCAGACTTTCATGCTGCCATAGATTCATAAAGTCATAGATTCATAGATGTTAGGGTTGGAAGGGACCTCAGTAGGTCATCAAGTCCGACCCTCTGCCCTGGGCAGGAAAGAGCGCTGGGGTCAGACGACCCCCAGCTAGGTACCTGTCCAGTCTCCTCTTAAAGACCCCCACGGTAGGGAAGAGCACCACCTCTTTTGGAAGCCCATTCCAGATTCTGGGAACCCTTACTGTGAAGAAGTTCTTTTTAATGTCCAACCTAAATCTGCTCTCCATCAATTTGTGGCCATTGTTCCTAGTTACTCCAGGGGGTGCCCTAGTAAATAGAGCATCTCCTATTCCATGCAGCAACTGGCAACTGGCTGAAACTAGTTTAAGATAAATCTGGTTGAATGTAGTAACAGACTTAACTGATTTAGGTCAAACCAGTGTCTGAAATTTCTGTCCCAGACCCCTTCCTGGTTCAATCGAAATCAGAGTTCCCCACCATCTCATCATTTTGCAGCCCTGTGCTGTGCTGTCTGCTATGGAGAGTATGGCTGGCCCCACTCCTCTGCTCCCTAGCTGGAGCAATGAGAGCTGGCTCACTGCCCTCCACCCCACAAACCCCTGCTGGGGTCTGGGGCCAGGAACGGGTGTTAAATTTCCCTTCCCCCCTGAGTACAGAGCTGCCCTGCCCTGATTATTTAGTGCTGGCTGTGGCTGTAGACCAGAAATGCCAGACACCTGGAAATAGGAAGAGGAAGTGATGAGCAACCTGCTGCTGTGAGTCTGGACTGTAAATCCCACAGATGTGAGGAGCAGCAGGAAGAAGAAGCAAACACACAGCCCATGCTGCCTACCTATCAGAGAGCCATGCTGTAGCACGCCCCCAGTTTCTGGCTTGAGCCATTGCAGACATATGGCTACATTCCCTGAATCAAACTGAATGTCTGTTCATTTGCTTATTGGTTCAATTTTTGCAGCTGAGACTAACCTGCAAAGAGTGAAACAATTCAGCCTCTGGCTTTTTGACTGTCTGTACTTAGACCAAGAAGAAATGTGATTGGGCTTCCAAAGGTAGACAGGGAGGTCATTTTGGGCTTAGTGCCCAGAGTGACCTGTGAGTCTCAGTTGGTCTGTACTCTGTCCACTCTCCTCTATACAGTCCCCTTTGTGGGCTCAAAGTTGTGTTCTTACAAGGGGCAAAAAAAGCATGATATGGAACTTTGACTTAGACTATTTATCCATATTTAGTTAGATAACCTACTCTTTTGTTTGCCTCCATATCTGAAATATGGAAGAACTAGAGCTAGTAACACCAAAATATAATCTCATGAAACCAAAAGTCTGGAACAATACTGCAACAGAAAAAGTGCGCTTGAGCAATGGATTTTTAAAATACGAGTGATAGCGAAGCACAATATATGGCCGTGGCATACTTGTCCCTGTGAGCATCTATTCTATCTTATCTAATTTATTTTGCCCATTTTGCCTCTGCCACCAATCCAGCTGATTTTCCATGACTGAATGCAATACATTCTTGACAAGCGACTCTGAAAATATCTAAAGGACTGCACAATCTGTAATTTAAAAAAAAAATCAAAGATCCCTTCAAGCACCACAGTAGTGTCAAACTGAAACCCAAGAAGTTTTTACTTCTGGATTTTTACAATAAGTCATTTGCATTAAACCACAGTAAATACGTTTGATACAAAATATCTACTCAACATTTTTTGTTTATCTGGGACTCACTGGAGCAGGAAAACAGTACGCTGTCCTGATACAGTTGTTGCTCAGTGTTAGAAGAAATAATAATCACTTTTAACACAGGAACATGGGTAGTTTATTCATCATGTCTTGTAAGAGTACAAAATGTTGTACAGGAATATACAGGAAAATTATAAAATAGCACAGTAAATAAAAGAGGCATTTTGACTGAGATTTTTCTTTCATTCTAGCTTGAGACATTATATTCTCTATATTATGATATTCTGTGATTCAGTCACATAAATATACCCTTTGCTTCTGTCCAGTGTCATTGTTGATGCTGCTGTTATTGTTATTCATATTTATTTGGTAATTCTTAGGAAGTAATCAGGAAAGGAAGCCCATGCGCTATGTACTGCACGAACAGAGTAACAGACAATATTTGCCTCAAAAAAGCTACAGTCTCAATGGACCAGGGCACACAGGGTGGGGTTCATTCATAACCAGCAGAATGAACCATGTGAGGGTAGCAGATTTTGTCTTTGAGAATTTTGATGAGAGAATATTACTTAGGAGGGATGAGCTAAATGGAAAGGAATGTGATGGGAGGGAGGAGGAAACAGGATGGGTATGGAGTAGCACTGAGGTGAGGATACTGTGAGGGAGGGAGAAAATGTTAGAACAAACAGCCAGTCAGCACAGGACAAAGACATTCTTGTTAAACCATAAAGTTGTCTCACCATCTAAAGGTCTTTGCCTTGGCTGCTTCTGCAGCTGTACCTGTTGGATAGGACCAACTGGATCCTACTGTCATCAGAATTGGCGTGTGTGGGCGATGTTTTCCTGCTCAGTTACAATATATACTTTTATAAAGAAATACATAGTTATGTGCTCTTCTACTCAGAAATATTTTAACTTACCCAACTCAACTTTTGAAAACAAAAAAAATTGTCTTTGGGCAAGCTTGGAAAATTTCAGTCAGAAAAAAGTTTAAAAGCTTCAATTGCAAAAAAGTACTGAGAATAGAAACACTAAAGAAACCTTAATTATAAATTGTCACTTCCACTCCATCAGCAAAATTGGTGAAAGACAGGTACAAGTATTCCTTAGTAGTCGACCATGATCTAGGAACTCCTTTCTTGAAGAGATCAGAAGAACCTTGGATCAGAAGCGCTTAAGTGCCTTCAGCCCCACAGACAAGTCTTGTTTGTTAGATTCATAGATTCATAGAAGTAGGGTCGGAAGGGACCTTGTAGATCATCAAGTCCAACCCCCTGCTCTGGGCAGGAGAGAAAACTAGGCTCAAATGACCCCAGCCAGGTAGACATCAAGCCTCCTCTTAAAGACCACCAGGGTAGGAGCCATCACCACTTCCCTTGGAAGTTGGTTCCATATACTAGCCACCCTGACTGTGAAGTACTGCCTTCAGATGTCTAGTCTAAACCTACTCTCTAACAATTTGTGGCCGTTATTCCTTGTTACCCCGGGGGCCGCTAGGGGGAACAGGGTCTCTTCCAAACCCTGCTGGTCCTCCCTGGTGAGTTTACAGATGGCCACCAGGTCCCCCGTCAGCCTTCTCTTGCAAAGGCTGAACAGGTTAAGGTCCCGTAGCCTCTCTTCGTAGGGTCTGCCCTGCTGTCCCCGGATCATGTGGGTGGCCCTCCTCTGGACCCTCTCAATGCTGTCCACATCCCTCCTAAAGTGCGGCGCCCAGAACTGAACACAGTACTCCAGCTGCGGCCTGACCAGTGTCACATAGAGGGGGAGGATCACCTCCTTGGCCCTGCTTGAGATGTATCTGTGGATGCACAACAAGGTATGGTTAGCCCTACTGACCGTGACCTCGCATTGTTGGCCCATGTTCATCTTGGAGTCAGTAATGACACCAAGATCTCTTTCTGCCACTGTGCTCTCAAGAAGGGAGTTTCCCAATGTATAAGTGTGCAGCTGGTTCCCACTGCCCAAGTGCAGCACCCTGCACTTGTCAGTATTGAAACCCATCCTATTTTCATTAGCCCACCCCTGTAACCTGTCCAGGCCCTGCTGTAATCGGTCCTTCCCTACTAGCATGCCCACCTTACCCCAAATCTTGGTATCATCAGCAAATTCAAACAGGCTGCTTTTTAACCTGTCATCCAAGTCACTAATAAAGAAATTGAACAGTGCTGGCCCAAGGACCCAGCCCTGGGGGACTCCACTGCCCACTTCCCTCCAGGTCGAAAAAAACCCGTCCACCACTACCCTCTGACTACGACCCTTCAGCCAATTTGCAATCCATCTGACTGTGTAGGCATCAATGCCACAATCACCTAGTTTTTTGATGAGAATGGGGTGGGAGACAGTGTCAAAGGGCTTGCTGAAGTCCAGTTAGATTTACCTATTCCTCAGCAGCAACAAATAATTATTAAAACAAATCAAAACAGGACTATTGAGGAAAGGGAACATTAGGGAGCCACCCAATGCAATATACTTCATGCTGTGAAACCTATTCTCTTCACCTCAACCCTAAAAAAGAAGCAGCCTGGGGAGACCCTTGTAACCATCTCAGTGGAACTCCATGGAGACATGAATGTCTGGAACCCTCTGCAAGATGATGCCTTGAGCATATAATATGACCAGATAAGTGTAGCCTCTCCCAAGCACATACCTCATTGGTTTCTCTGAGTGCCACTTTTTTTTCTTATTCTTCAACAGACTTTCTAGCTCATCTGATCTCATGCAAAATCCTTCAGAAGATCTCCTGAACACTGACATTTTCTGCTGGGCCAATCTCTGTTTTTTCCAAATTCTACATTTTTCAGGAATTCCTATAGTCAAAGATGTGAAATGGTTAAGTATTACAGTTTTCTTTATTGATTATAAAATATACATATTTTAACTGGGCAATATAATGATATAATAACAAAATGTAAGTTGTTAAATGACATACAAAATAATATTGTTCTAGATCCTACCCCTAAAACCACAGTGTTATTAACATTTCACTGTTCTGAGAAGCAAGAATTATTGCTTAACTAGTTTTAAATTGATGGCAAGATTTTTCTTCACATCATAAGGTTATTTTTCTGATGTCTTTTTGGAGAACCTTATCAAAAAGCTTTTCTTTCCCCAAAGCTCACTTGGAATTCCAAGTAAATTATGTTTACTAAGTCACCCCAGGGTATTTAATTAACCTTTTTAAAACTCTATTGAGAGTCCTGGCCTTCCAGTAATACAGTCTGTACTAGGTTGGCCCTATCAGAATATACTTACCCAATTATTACTATATTTTATTGTATAGTTAAGTTACTCATCCTTAAATCAAAGACAATACTTTCCAACCTGTAATTTTCAAGTTTTACTTCGGTTCTGTTTAAAATATATGTATACACATACTCTACACAGAGAGAGAGAGAGACACACACACGCGCGCGCGCGCGCGTGAGACACACACACACTAATTATCTTTCTAATCTTCACCAAAATACCTCTACCCCAAGCAATGGCCTTTATAGGGCACCATTGCCCATTGTCAGGGAACTTCAAAGACAGGTACATTGCTGCTGCCTGTGCTGTACTTGTCCTGTGGACAATTTAAAAGTGCCACTATCCATAGTTGAAATACCAACATTCTGAAATTTTAAGTTTTAAATATGCTGCTTTTCCCCTTTCCTCCCTTTTTTCATTACTAAATGCAACAAAATACATTCTGTCTAGGATATCATTTTTTACTTTTTCTTTTCCTCTCTGCCATTTTAACTTTTTAAGCCTTCCTTTGGAGAAGTTGTAGAATGGTAAGAGAGAGAGAGAGAAAAAAAAATTCCACAACTTTGTAGCAACTTTCAGAACTGTGCAATGTGGAAAGGAGTTTAAAGAAAATAATTTAAAATGAAAGAATAAAACCCTGGCAAAAAAACAAAAAAAGTGTATGAGAGAGTAGGCTAGAAAGAAAGAACAGAGTAAACCAGACAAGCAAAAAGAACCAATGTTGGTAATTTAAATATTTTTAGTTTTTTAAAATAACTTTATAAGGAAGATTTTTTTTTCCCCATTTGGAACTTCACAAAATGAAAACACCTTCAACATTTTTCTTACACTTTTTTCCCCAATGCTTTTGACATTTTTGAAGCATAAACATTAAAAGCTCTTTTAAATAGAAATAATATAAGAAAAAGCTATCAGGGAGTGTACTCCTACAAAACAATCCACACAGACAAAATCACCCCATCAGAGCTGTAGTTTCTCTGTATTACTGGAAATTACGGTTTAACGGATGAATACTGAAGACTTCTAACCAGTTAACGATGGTAGCTTTCAAACTTGGCAGTGTGGATTGCTTGCTGAGGATGGTTTATGTGACTAATTTTAAAATGGTAGTTTTGACTTATTTTTTAAAAGGCTTGATGGTACTAATGTGATTGCACCTGACTCTTAAATTGCATTACTAAAATAACAGCAGTCAAGGATTACACAGTTGTCCAATAATATCTAAGGAGACTTTTCAAGATGCAAATACTGTTTGTAATGTCCCAGCTTAACTTACAGTTCTTGATTCCGTATATTTCCCTGTTGCCAGTTGAACCTGTACCTCAAAAAAAATCACCAGAGCTATACAACAGGCTCAAAAAAAGTCTGGTGTATTCCAGAGCTTCAACTACCTGATTCTCTTGCAGAATATTTTGAAAAAATATACCAGAAACATTGCTATTTTAGGATAAATTCTCATTGGCTGATTGTATCATGGGAACAGAACATGTACTTAGCAAATCACAAATCACTGAGCCTTGATTAACTGTATTTTCAATTTCATATTCAACAGCAGAAGTCAAAAGTTAAACAGCACTACGAAACACTCTATATGGCATCAGTCATTAATGTCTGTAGGATCTGATCTAGTTCCCACTCAAGTCAAGGAAGCCCTTTAAAATTAGTATATGTTTTCAAACTAAATATTTTTTACTAGCTTGAATAGCAACAGTTTGAATATTTTCAAAATATAAGTGGAATAAATGTCAGGCATTTACAGTTGTACCAATGATGCAAAGTATGATTTGTTCAGTCACAGTCACATTAATGATGTTTGATCTTGATGACTATTATCCAGCCTCCAGGAATGTCTGATGACACATGATTGGCAAAATAGTTTAGTGAACAGAACACACATTCACCGTTTGGTGGGGCAGGAGGGGGCAGTTGCAAATCTTAGGCTGGGTTCCGCCATTTTTAAACCAGCCAGCCTGTATGTGCCGAACTTCTGATCTGGGTATAAACCAGGTGTGTGTACCAAATTTCTATTCTGTTCTGGGTATAGACCAGATCCTATCACTTATAATGGTAAACGTATAATGTTTGTACCTGGCCTAAGTCAGTGGCCCTCAACGTGTTCAGACTCAAGGCAACCAAAAGCAGATCCAGGATTTGGTAGTGCACCCAGGGGGTGCAGAAACAACTACTAGCATTACAGGAGTGTTTGTACCTGGCCCTGTTCCTGGCCTTCCTCCCTTCCCTTTGCATAGGGGTTGGCAGACTGCACAGCAGGAGGAGCAGTGGGGACTTTTAAATCCCAAAAGCAGGTAAAAATGTTCCCCTTCTCCCCACTGTCCTCGGGGTGAGAAAAGGTTCCAGAGTTGCTTCTGTACCAGTCGGGTTGCACAGGGGCCAGGCTCAGCCCCGGACAGTGATGGTGGTAGGAGGGATGCTACCACACCTGCTCTCAAGATGATGGGAACACCCTGGGGCGGGCAGAGTGGGGAAGAGACAGGCAGGGAAGGAGAATCTCTTTGCTGCCACCAGCCACCAAACAGTGCAGACTGGTTGAAGTGGGCAGGAGTGGCTCTGGAGCCTTCCCCCTGCCTCTGGATCAGTGGGGACAGTGGCAGCAGAGAGTAGGAGGGAATTCTTACCTGTCTTGGGGACTTAAAGTCCCTGGGCTGCTGGTCTTGTGGCATGATAATTAAAAGGGGGTGTGGCCATGGCACTGCACCCCCATTGATCTGCCATTGAAGATGCTCGTCAGAAAATGTCAAAATGTTTTCACTTGTTTTCTTATTATAGAAAAAAAGAATTCATTTGTTGCAAAGCTCTCAGACAACAACAGGTAAGAATAGTTCTGAAACTATGGGTTCCTATTTTACATGTCTGGGCTTATCTTGTGAATCATGTGTAAGTGTTTGCACTCCTAACAGTGCTAATATTGTGTGGCAATCTGTAACATCCTTAAAAGGGTCTCACAATACCCCATAGTGGCACAGCACCCTATTTGCAAATTACAGCTCTAAGATAAGGCATTGTGATATCTGACTATGTGTTACCACTTTAAAGAGTAGCATTTCAAACATTTTCAAGTCTGAAGTATACATTAAGCTTATGTTATTCTTTATAAGCTATTTGTGATATTTTAGCCTCCTCCTCCTTCACCCTGAATGGCATCCCTTCAAGTGTCTCATACTAGCAGCTCTGAATTAGGATGGTTGGACTTCTTTGAAAGTTCATCTTAAATTCAAGTAAATGTTTGGAATTGACCATGGAGTTGACTGTGAGCAAAGTTAATTATATGATGAACTGCCAGGTACAGTGCAGTTATGAACATGATGGCAAATAGAATTTTCTTACAAGAAAGCTCTTTCAGAAAATCCCAGGGAAGCAGAAATCCTCTTATAATAAATTCATGTTATTTATGCAATACAAGTTAAGTTTGATTACTAATTAATCCTCCAGAATCTTACCCTCTTATATTTTGTGAGCAGATCATCCATCATCATTATAATTCTTCACTTGAATAAACCAGAGCCTCATTAATAGCCAGAGTGAAGTATATCAGCTCTTTCCTAAGTTCACAGACAAAATTTGAGCAGTATATGAAAAGAAGTGAATTTTGAAATCAGCAAAATTTATTTCACCAATATTCACTTATGGAATGTTTCTGAGTTACTTCTAGTCACTTCCATTAAGCTGCATAAAGTTAGTATTTAGGTCAGGGAAAACAATAAGTTGGAAATGTATACTTCCCAAGGTAATCTTAGGTACAAGTTAATGGAATTATAAATCAGTCACTTATCTATTAGAGAGATATGATGGTATGAGTATCTAATCCATAAATAACTGTCTCACGAAAAGCATATCTGCTACCTGATATTATTGCAAATAGGGGCTGGTTATTGGATTTGGTTTTTTTGTTTTGTTGTTTTTTGCCTTCTCCCCTACCCATGGGTTACTGCAAGTAGCTACCTCTTGTTCATACAGTCAAGTGTTGGCTTTTTCCTTGAAGTCCTTTGTCCTCAGCTAAGGCTGGTACATTCACTGGCCTTCATATTTTTATGGACCATCATATGTCCTACAAGAACAGCTCTTTGAAGCCTGGTGTTTTTTCTCAAGTATAAGAGTATGTGCAGGAAGGGCTGAACCCATCATTTTCCCTCAATCTGTTCTATGACTTTAGTAGGCCCAGATGAGCCTTGAGCCTTCTACAAAGCAGATTTCTGGATCAAAGGGTAAGAAGAATTTTAATTGTTACTTTCATATGGTCCCTAAATAAATCATGTTCATAAAAGTGATTTATGAAGACAAGCCCAGAAGAGAAATCCACAAGAGATCCTATTCCCTTTCAGAATAGAAAATGAAACTTTTCTGTAGGCCTTTTTTTTCCTTTTGAACCATCTGCATTTATCATTCTCTTCTCAAATATGGTATAAGGTCCAAACTTCCTCTTTTACAGAAATTTGGCTTTATTGGTAATTTTAATAAGTTATAAATCTCACTTTAAGATCTCTTTCAAAGCATGACAGTTCCTTGGGCTCTCTCCTCAGGGCCTCTTGGTTTCCATCCCCTAGTTCTTTGGCTGCAGAAGCAAACTCCAGGGTCTAGAAATCATCTTAAAAGCACATTATAATTCCTCCTGTAGTCTTCCAGGATCCATTTTGTAGTTTACCATTCATTATTATAAAAATAACTTGGATAAAACTTACAGAAATTAGCCTGAAACACAAAGAACATAATACTTTTTTTATAATGTAAATTGCCAATTCTCTCAAATTGTGGAATACAGTGCAATTGTTAAGACAAAGCTGAACCATAAAAATCCCATGCTTTTGCCAGCTGCCTTGTGTAACTATCTCGAGCAACCTATGATTAAATACAGTTTTATATTGATGAATATTATTGTTTTCACTCACTTCAAGCTATTAAACTGAAAACTCCCCAGCAAGCAATATTTGTCAAGAAGTGATGACAAGTATAATTGTATCTATCTTTTTCTCTACCTCCCAAGCATTAAACTCTCTCACATTGTGTCATTTTCACAGACAATGAAAATTCTAAATGCTTTTCCTTTTATTTCTAATGTGATAGCGTTCTTTGGTAACATATCTGAAGCCATGAAATCTTGCTACTCAGCTCACGCATGCTGATACCTTTCATGCAATTAAAATAATCTGATTCTTTTAAGATCTCTGGGGTGGCAAATATGTCATCTTATTTCATCAGTCATTTCAAGAATTTTTCAGCATTAAACACAAAAGGAACAGACTGGATTTTTGTATCAAAATAGCTAAAGACAATGTATCTTCTGTCAGAGATATTTTCATGCTCAAACTCTGGTACCAACAGCAGCAGTGCACACTCATAGGGCGCGTCCACACATGCAAGCATGTGCACTTGCAGCAGCTCAGATAGAAGCAGTGCAAATTTGAGCCGGGGCTTTTTGCCTCAGGGCACGTGCTTGGACATGCACTTTGTTGTGGAGCAAATTGTGCCACTAGGGCAAAATAACCCTGCCTGGCTCCTCCCGGATCTTCAGCCAAGGGGAGCTAGAGCCCAGCGCCAGCACCTGTGCTGTCCCCAGCAGTATAAAAAGCTGCCCTGTCTTGGCCCCAGCAGTATAAAAAGCCACCCTGGCAAGTAGCTCAGGGCTACTAGCTCTCAGGAGCTTCTGGGGACCAGCCAATTGGTACCTGGGGACACCACCCCTTGTGCCAGCTGGACTGCTGAAGCAGCCCTGAGAGTTCCCTGCACCCTCTACCCAATGCAGCAGTCTGGCAGTGGGGGCTGCTGCCTGGCTGTGACCTGCTGTGCACCTGCCAGACCCGGATGGGGACTGCAGAGCCAGTAGAAG